>NW_026875125.1:0-102926 GCF_032173495.1 Musca vetustissima
TGTTCAAATAGGTGCACCCTTAGGTCCTAATAATGCACTTTACAAACTAGTCAAAACCATAACAAAAAGTCAATTTGTAGATAGGGTAAGTTATTTTCTCTCTCTCTCTCTCTCGGGCGAATTTGGTAGCATCATTAATTGACCCATATTTCTTTTGCGTCTACTTTCGTTCGGTTCGTTTTAGATTATTGTTTTATGGGCGGCTGATCGCCCCATTCCGGCTAAGAATTTGATATCGTTTGGTTCCTTCAATGTCCGCCTCCCATTTTTGGGTTAACTATTCGGGCATTGGTTAAATCGTATGTTTGTGGTAATTCGGGCACTTTGCTCTATTGGTTTGGTTTGCTAAATGAGGACTAAAGGAAAATTAGAAAAAATTATAGTACTAGGATTTTTTTTTCGACATATACTTTTACGGTTCAACTGCTTAGGTTGCACAAAATCATCAACTATTTTACCTGAGCTGAGCTAATTTCAATATCATTTCAATTGATTTCATACGAATCCGTTTTGCTCAGATTTTCGTGAAAAACTTCCAATGTTTTGCAAACAAAAAGGTAAATGAGAAATTTCCAAAAGAAATATAAAATAAGTAAAACAGTCGATGAGTTCGGACATAGCCTTTAGATAATGTTCTAAGGTCTTCGGAGGTTACATAGAGGACTTCAGAGGTCCTTTAGTCTTCTGATTTGTTCATCAATAATTTTAAATCCATATTGCAGACTTCACAGATCCTTCAAAGCCTTTTGGGGTACTGTCAAATGTTTTCAAATGCCTATTTTAAGTCTTGAGGGCATTTTATAATTACTTGTGAACCCTAATTATAGATTTCCGGTTATATCTTCGTATCTCGCTTTAAGGACTTCGGAGGTATCGTGGAAGTCTCACGCAGTATTGCGTTGTGATTGAGGCCTTTGGAAGACTTCAGGGTATGTATTCAAAAACTTAAGAAAAATCTCTTAGAAGTTTTGTAGATCCGGTTATCCTTACTCGGTGATTTCCGAGTGATTCTTTGGAGCTTCTACCCTTCTACCCAAAGGTTTCGGACATAATATAGATAGCTTGGAGGACCTTTGTATATCTGAAAAAGCCCCTTCGATTCTTCAAACATTTTTGAGAGTCTTTATTATCGTAAGGATAGCTTGCAGTTTTGTAGGGACCTTTCAGATGGCTCAGGATGTTTCCATCGGCGATTTCCAAGTGATTCTTTAGAGCTTCTACACTTATACCCAAAGGTTTCGGACATAATATAGATAGCTTGGAGGACCTTTGTATATCTGGAAAGCCTTACTGGTAATAACTTTGGCTATGAACCTGACCGAAGGTTTCGGTAGCACGGGTGTCAGGGCTCCTAGGTCTGCGGATCTAGCCTGGCAGTTGGTGTTGGCCCTTCGGGGAGCATCGTGCTGGATGTGGTTTACACCCAAATCGCGGGTAGAGCTGTGGCTCGGTGTGGAGTTGCATTACAACCGGTTGCCTGACCCATAGAAAGGCAGGAGTTTCAGATGGGCTCCGCTCCTCATCCAAGGAGGTGATCGCGTCCAAATACGTGTGATCGATTGGTACCTGCATTTCGGTGTGGGGGCGTTGGTTGACGCTTTGTATTAACTGGTGTTTACAGCACCGTGGGGTTGCGGTCTTACCCGCAACCCACGTACTCTAAGCATCTGGAAAGCCTCTTCGATTCTTCAAACATTTTTGGGAGTCTTTATTATCGTAAGGAAAGCTTGCAGTTTTGCACGGGACTTTCAAAGGGCTCAGGATGTTTCCATCGCATTTCTGGAGACCTTATCATAATTTTAAACCACATTGCAGCCTTCACCGATCCAACAAAGGCTTTGGACGACCGTTAGATGATTATAAAGGTCTTGAGAGACTCGATCCTAATTATGGAGTTTCCAATTAAATCTTCGTATCCGTCTTTAAGATTTTATGAGGCAGAATAGGTATCTTGGACGTCTCAAATTACTACTGGGTGGTGATCAGAGGACTTTGAAGACGTTAGAGGACTTTAGGGGGCAAAATGTCATCAATCTACTCCAATTTATCATAGATTTTTTGAAGTTCCATTGTAGATCTGGATATCCACTTCGGTGATTTTGAATACATTCACTGAATAATATCTCGAGATTTTCAAGTGGTTATCTCCGAGATTTTCGGAGGTCCCTATAAATTCATTGGTTAGTGTGTTTTCAAAAATTCCCGGAATATTTTATTCTTCAAAAGTCCTTTAAAGGTAAACGGATATCTTCTAAAAGATTTTCAAGTGGTTATTTATACTCTTCACAGATATCTCCGAGATTTTCGGAGGTCCCTATAAATTCGTTGGTTAGTGTGTTTTCAAAAATTCCCGGAATATTTTATTCTTCAATAGTCCTTTAAAGGTAGACGGATATCTTCTAACAGATTTTTTGTTGAAGTACTATTACCGGTCTTCAGAGATCTCTTGCATGTCTTGAAAAACTTCCGGAATTTCAACAAAATTTTTTAAATATTCTTTGCTCTAAGAACTTTCATGACTGTATGGAATTCATCGGCCATAGAGAATTTATTTCAGTTTTCCTGGAGTTGGAAATATTCCACACAATTCTAGATGGTCTTCATAGAGACACCTGGAATTTTATTACCCCTTTCGAAGTGTTTTCAGCTATTCAGAGCCCTCTTAAGGTCATCGAGGTCATACTGCTTGAAAGTATGCCCCAAAAAGGTTTTGAAGGTCTGTTCCGCCCTCCAGCGACCCATTGAAGTTCAAAAGAATATTACTTTTTTGTCTTCTCTTGAAGGAATAAGATCCTCTATTTTTCTGCGAAAAAAAGCCTTCTGGTCTTCTATTGAGAATACTTGGTGGACTTTTATAGATAGGGTTTTGTGTTATTTTATGGAAGGCTTTATGGTCTTCTTTGGAGCAGACCTTCTAGTCTCCAATGGAGAAGACTTTCTGGCATCCCTGTAAATCAGTCTAGGCTTTTATAGAGAAAATAGTCGAGTCTTCTATGAAGAGAACCTTTGAATTTTTTATGCAGTGGAACTTCTAGCCTTCTATGAAGAAAATCTTCTGGTCTCCTATTGATAATAACTTCTAGTCTTCTAAGATGGAAGTCTTCTGTGGACAAAAAACCAACTGTCTTTCTGTTGTATTATGGAGCAAAGATTTACTGTTGATCTACTTAGAAGACCTTCTTATATTAAGAAGAAGGTCTTCCTCTGATGGAGAAAATCTTCGGGTATTCTATGGAGAACATCTTCCGAACTATATGGATTCAGGTCCTGTAAGAGCAAACATTTTGATCTTCTAGGAAGATAATTTTATAGTATTCTACAGAAGTGACCTTCCTTAAACTGGGCGCAAAGTTTTTGTGTTAGATGACTAGATGGTCTTCTTGCAGAGCACTAAAAATACCACTGATTGAATACGAATCCTTTCTATATTGCCAATATGCAGCACTCGTATACCATCCATTATACTCTAATTCTCTTTTTTTTGTAATTACAATACTTCCCCCCTCGACCTGTTGGTCCTTAAACAATTAATCTTTACAACATCCTCGACCTGTTGGTCCTTAAAAAATTAATCTTTAAAAATCCACGCCTTATGGCAGTGGAGTCCTGGTAGAAATGCTCTTTAAAAATCCACGCCTTATGGCAGTGGAGTCCTGGTAGAAATGCTCTTTAAAAATCCACGCCTTATGGCAGTGGAGTCCTGGTAGAAATGCTCTTTAAAAATCCACGCCTTATGGCAGTGGAGTCCTGGTAGAAATGCTCTTTAAAAATCCACGCCTTATGGCAGTGGAGTCCTGGTAGAAATGCTCTTTAAAAATCCACGCCTTATGGCAGTGGAGTCCTGGTAGAAATGCTCTTTAAAAATCCACGCCTTATGGCAGTGGAGTCCTGGTAGAAATGCTCTTTAAAAATCCACGCCTTATGGCAGTGGAGTCCTGGTAGAAATGCTCTTTAAAAATCCACGCCTTATGGCAGTGGAGTCCTGGTAGAAATGCTCTTTAAAAATCCACGCCTTATGGCAGTGGAGTCCTGGTAGAAATGCTCTTTAAAAATCCACGCCTTATGGCAGTGGAGTCCTGGTAGAAATGCTCTTTAAAAATCCACGCCTTATGGCAGTGGAGTCCTGGTAGAAATGCTCTTTAAAAATCCACGCCTTATGGCAGTGGAGTCCTGGTAGAAATGCTCTTTAAAAATCCACGCCTTATGGCAGTGGAGTCCTGGTAGAAATGCTCTTTAAAAATCCACGCCTTATGGCAGTGGAGTCCTGGTAGAAATGCTCTTTAAAAATCCACGCCTTATGGCAGTGGAGTCCTGGTAGAAATGCTCTTTAAAAATCCACGCCTTATGGCAGTGGAGTCCTGGTAGAAATGCTCTTTAAAAATCCACGCCTTATGGCAGTGGAGTCCTGGTAGAAATGCTCTTTAAAAATCCACGCCTTATGGCAGTGGAGTCCTGGTAGAAATGCTCTTTAAAAATCGTGGAGTCCTGGTAGAAATGCTCTTTAAAAATCCACGCCTTATGGCAGTGGAGTCCTGGTAGAAATGCTCTTTAAAAATCCACGCCAGTGGAGTCCTGGTAGAAATGCTCTTAAAAAATCCACGCCTTATGGCAGTGGAGTCCTGGTAGAAATGCTCTTTAAAAATCTACGCCTTATGGCAGTGGAGATCGACCAGGTTTTTTAAGAATCCACCCTTTTTGGTTTATGAAAAATATATGATTTTTCCTTGGAAAATTTTTTCGTTAATAATTAATGTAAGAACATTAGTATTTGTCCTTGAAAAACATAATTCTTAAAAAATCCATAACATTCTTTGTTTGCTACTTTACAAAATATTTTGTAAAAAATCCTTAAAAAACGTATTCCTTAAAATGTTTTCTATTTTTTTTATCTTTAAAAACTATCATTTAAAAAAATTACAAGTTTTGCTGCCCATTTGTTGTTTCTTAAAACAATAACTCTGTTTTTAAAAACATACTCTGCCCCTGAAAAATTTTAAATTATTAAACGGAATCTGAAAAAAATTTGAATAAACTTGCTCCGAATAGATTCATCTCAATAAAACTCCCATTATCCGGTTACTGCCTTTACTGCTTTCATACAATTTTACAAATCGAACAATATTGAATGAAAATCGCAATCAATTTTTAACGCTTTGACAGAATGTGGTGACATTAAAATTAATTAGCTGATTAAATACTGTCGCATATTATAAAATTACATATCGTCGTTTTGAGGGGGAAAATCAGATTTCAAAGAAATCCCACTCCCCCATAGAAGGCGAGTGGTAGCATGCGTTCAATCTGCAGAAATTAATTTAAAATTGAATTTCCCTTTTCAGCAGTGATAACAAATTAATTGCATTTGCGGTTGTAAAATTAAACATTTTGATCGATCGATCGATGAGGGCCAGCAACAAATGTTACCATTATTATTGTTCTTTATAGGGAGGAAAGGAAGGCAGGGGGAATTTAATTTCTCTTTAACACATTTAAATTTGTTGAAAATTAAAATTGATGGGTCTCTGCAATGCCATAGAAATGGTTGTGTGGGGTAAGTAACAGACCGTAGCTGTTAAAGTGTTGGCTAACATTAAATTGGGTATCCGCATGCACACACACTCGCACACACATTGTTGGCCGAGTGGCAAAAATCAATTGATTGGAACTGATACTTCCCCTACAACAACAAAACGAGTTGATGTACGATTAGGTCAATAATACCTTTGTTTAGTTAGGAAGTTTGGAATAAGGGTTCGTTCTTTTCATTCGTGCATTGACTTTTGTGGTCGTTTAACAAAAGACCACCGGTCAGGTCAGTTGAGACCATAGTTAACTATGAGTGATGAAAAGGGGTGGGTCATTTGTTAAATGACAAAGGGTCTGTCTGCCTGTCTGTCGAACGGACGGACGGTTCGTTTTGTTCGCATGATAGATACACGAACATCAATTATCGCCAACTAAACATAATGGGCATTGCAACAAATATTGTCCATGGCATTATTGGGCTAATGCAACATTACAACAACAATGTTTAAGAGAAGTTAGTTGGTGTTGTTGGGGGTGTTACAATGACCGATGTACTATTGTTGTCATTGTCGGCCGAAAATTCAGTATCATTGTTAAATAGTTGGAATTTCATACAATTTAATGGCTTGTTAACACATCACTGCACAGTAATTGAATTGAATTTGATCTTCCCCTAGTTTTGTGTAAAAATATCTCTGATAAAAGTTGTCTCTAAACTATTTAGTTAATTAAATGTGATATTGTCACCGCTTCTGTGTTAGAGAATCTTATGGTCAATTAAATTTTGTTGTTAAACGATTTTGATTGACCACAAGTGTTGTTACATATGTTTTGATTTTAGATTTGTAAGATTTAAGTTCAATTAATTTAAGTGTTTTTAGTGCTGTAATTCTTCTAAGACAATATGTGTTTTTCACAACGAATTGTGTGTGTCTTCTTTTAAATTGATGGGGGAGAAAGTTGTGAAATTTATGGCCCGCAAATTTAATGCCTAGAATAATGGCCCCAAAAGTGGCAATATTCAATGGCAACTTTTATGCTTTGTTATTTGGGTCTTAAGGTGTTTCATTAGAAATGCAATGAAATACAGTGGTCGAGAGGAGAAATTTATTTCATTTTTCTTTTGTTGTTCTTCGGCACAAGATCCTGGAGTTTGATGATAAATACTCTCAACATGACAGCTTACTTATTCGTAGGCTACTTTCGTATTAATCGGCCTAACTTGGTGCTTTGAAGGACCATTTACTTAAAATCGGACAGAAATATATATGAAAGTTATATCTAAATCTGAATCGATTTCCTACAATTTCAATAGGGTTCGTCCTTGGGCCAATCAAGCAAACTAGACTCAATTCAGTACGCTATGCCAAATTTCGTGCAAATCGAAAGATATATAAGAACTTTGGAGCATCATTTACATTAAATCGAACGAAATTATATATAAGAGCTGCATCTAAATCTAAACCGATTTTCAAAAACCTAGCACACATCATTCTAGAATTAATTCAGTAAGCTATGTCAAATTTCGTGCAAATCGAAAGATATAGGAACTTTGATACACCATTTACATTAAATCGGACGAAAATATATATGTGAGCTATATCTAAATCTGAACCGATTTTCAAAAAAATTAAAAGACATCATTCAAAACTTAATTCAGTACGATATGCCAAATTTCGTGCAAATCGACATTCGTATAGGGCAAATCGACACTCGTATATGGGACATTATATTTAAATTAAATCATGAAACTATATATGGGAGCTATATCTAAGTCTGAACCGATTTTTCCCAATTTCAATAGGGTTCGTCCATGGGTCAAATAAATGAGCTATGCCAAATTTCATTTAATTCGGGTCATCAATGCGACCTGCACATTTTTTACAATTTAACATGGACAGATAGTCAGACGGACGGACATGCATAAACCGACTCAGAAAGTGATTCTATGCATATACTCGAAAGGAACCATGTGTCTGCTCGTTTCTTTTTGTCTGTTAAAAAACATATGCACAAAGACATAATACCCTGTACCACAGTGTGGTGAAGGTTATATATATCGTTCGTATGATTTTAGGTAAGGTCTTCAGAGACACGAAATCGGTATTCGTATGTTTGTAAAAAGTTATATCATTAAAAAATATCAGATTTATCGGAAATATTTGTTTACAATCTAAAAAATTACATCCTGGTTCTTCCAAATAAAGTTTTTCGTGGATTAAGTACTTCGAGGCAAATGGCAACCTGTTACTTCGGGAAAACTGGACGACTGTTCTGCTTAAGTAACGTAGAACTGTTATTTTTGACTGGTGTACCACAATTTGTTTTTCTGATATCTTCGGAGAAATTTAACAGAGACTATGAGAGCTCTCATGCATTGGTTCAATCAGAAGCCTTTTGGTGGGCATAACAACCCCACTGTGATGTCAGTACACAATATGGCATTAATTAAAATACTTTTCAAGTGAACTCAGTTCATTAAAACTACATCACTTTCCTCTATTGCGTCAGGAGAAAACTTTTTAATAAAACATGTTTGAGGAGAAAAATTTATTAAACTTTGACCGTAAATAACCCAACACCTAACAAGAATGTCGTAATGGCATTCAAACAAAAATGTATATCTATATATTTTTGATTAGCTTAAAAAACTCTTCCTAGTCGAAATTAAAAAAAATATATATGACCAACAGATTGCGAGAAAGGGGACATCATACATACGTTCACACTTATTTTTTGTCTTATTTTAAATAATTTATCTGATTGACAGCAGCGACATCCATATTTGCATAATCGCTCAACAATTTAAATAACAATAACAACGTTCGCTAGATTTTGAGTGAAACAAAAAATAAAAAAAAACTTGACACAATTCAGTTATTTCAAATTACAGCCTCAACCCTCTTACCGGCCAACCGCAGGATCAGAAAAAATACAAAATTCTCTTAAACCCAAACAGCTAACACGAAGGAAGCAAATGCGATTGACACATTATTTTACGGGCTGTCGCCTTTCAATATAAATATTTATCGTAATAAAATCAAAAGTGAAACGTGGAGGGCAAAGTATGTGGACCAGGACGGCGATACAACTTCTGTGGCAGGGCGTGTGCCAACTGCTGCCGGTTGTTGGCATGCAAAATAAGTTCTTTGGGAGAAGAAATCCTTTACAACAGGGCTACTACTAACCAATAAAACAACAACTACATTATCTGTCATTCCACACCACAACAAATGACATCATTGTCATCTTCATTTTCCAAGTCCTAGTTTTGTCTTTTTTCTGTTGTTGTTGTTTTTGGTTGGGAAAAAGTCACTGAAGCGTATTGCAAGCGCATCAAAGAATATTATCACACATTATCATCACTCATCGCCACACAGGGCCATCGGCGAGAAACGGAGCGAATAGCTTCTAAGCCCTTGTTGTCGGCATTAAAAATCCTTTAGTATGTCCTTTGAATTGTCGTTACGTGGCCGGGCTCTGTGTCTATTTTCAAATTGAGTCTTTGTAAAAATAAATCTGCATAAAAATAATACAGTGCGCCATTGTGCCATCCACCCATCCATCCATCCTGAACCCTTTTATGTCATCCTACTCCAGTTGTTGCTGTTGTAGTTGTTGTTTGGTATGCAAAAATAAAAAGGGATGACAATTTCCACAGTGCTTATTTCATCCAACCGCAATAAAGAGGACAATTGGTCTACAACTTCTGGGGTTTTTGTTGTTGTTGTTATTCACGACTCCTGATTTCAGTGCGTATGTCAAACAAACTTTTGTTCACAAAGAGTTCACGGAGAGAGTACCAACCTGGCATAGTTTATCATTGGGAAAAATTGTATTGAGGCTTGTTAAAAAAAGGATTCTTTTGAATTCCACTTGGTTGTTGTATATTTTTTTATCATGCAGAGTGGGAGGTTTTTTATTCTTGTTACTTCGTTACGCTTTTTTGGCAAGGTGATTCAACTCAACGATTTGCATTTGCCTTTAATAATGAACTTTATTGTTGATGGTGATGAAAACCCATTCACAGACTTTACACCTCGTAGCACAAGTAAATTGCCCACATTTGAGGTGATTCGAAAAGGAATGATTTCGATAGATTTACCATCACTGCAAATGACAACTATTCTGATTTGCCGATGCATAACTAAAAGCTTATTTTTCGATTGGATTTTTTAAACAGATTTTTTTATTCCTAGAAGTTTGATATATATTTAAATTTTTTTTTTGGTGGATGAAAGCCCTTTGCGATTATACTGAGGATATATCGTGGATTTATTAAAAATATTTTTTCCAAGGACTATGATAGGCGTGAATTTTTATACCCTACACAACGATGTTGTCAGGGTATTATAGCTTTGTGCAGCCCAAAGAGTTTGTAACGCCGCGAAATATTGGTGCTAGACCCACCTTTAAGTATACCGATCGACATATCTCGACTAGCTGAGTGTGTCCGTCCGTTCCTCCGTCCGTCCGTCTGTCCAATATATTTTTTAAACACGATATAGGCCACAATTATGGACGAATCTTCACGAAATTTTGCATGTAGGATGGGTTCTGCCCAATGAAGACCCCTATTGTTTTTGGTAATGATCGGTTAATATCTAGGGGATGAAATGGACCAAATACTTAATTTTTATCGTTTTTTCTGGTCACGGTAGAGGCCGCAATTATAACCCAAACATCGCGAATTTTTAAATAGAGAAGGGATCGGGCCAAAGAATAAGCATAAGGATCGGCCAATATTTAGCAGGTCAAATGGACCCTGACTTTTGTGTGAAAAATTACAAAATTTGTATTCTATAGCGTATAGATTCACACCTGAAGGACATGTATCCGAAAAGTTGTTGGTATATCCAAGGGCAGTGGGTTGCCTTTAAATTGATACCAATAATATGGTCGTATGTACTCAGATGTGGGAGTTACACTTAAATATTTACAGGTGCTTATGTATTCAGATATTATTTTGTAACCCTTTACCACACTAGAGGGCGGAAATATAGCTCCGATCGCTTTAAAATATTCCATGAAGACCCAGTTATGGTCAAGGATAACGCCTAAAATATTCGGTGACGATCAGATAATTATATTGTGATGAAGTGGACCGAAAACTTTATTTTTTGTGTTTTTTCGAGTCGATCTATAGGCTCCAATGGGAATAAGAAGATCACAACACAAGGGATGGGAATCTGGACAAGTAATTAGAAGGGCTTTACTGAACATTAGTAATAATTGTCGGCCTCTAGTTGGTCCAGATGGTTCAAATATCGCGAAATATTGCCCAAGCTCAGAATATAAATCCACAGAAAGTTAGTTTTTCATGGAAGTTGTGTAGGGTATCATATGGTCGGCCCCGTCCGACTATACTGCTCCGCTCACTGGTTTAATAATATATTTTACAAGGAATATCGTAGGCGTGGATCTATTCAAAATATTTTTTTTCAATGACTAACATAGGCATGGATTCAGTAAAAATATTTTTGTTCAGGACTATCATAGGTGAGGATTTATTAGACATATTTTCAAGAACTATCATAGGCGTGGATTCAGTAAATGATATTTTTTCAATGACTATCCCACCAGCATTTTGGAATTTAAGCAATTTGCATAGGAAGTATCCGGAAGGACTGCTGTACATTTCGATCATTGTCATTAATCGCGAATAATTTCCCTGTATTAAAATATTTTGTTATTTGTATTTGGCACAATTATAAATCTGCGAAACGAAATCTGCTATCATTAGCCAACATTTATGAAAAATATTAAATCTCTGTAATAAATTGTCATAATGATATGACAAAAACTACACAAAGTTACATTAATAACTGTCAAGTGACATCACTTAATGTTCCAAAGCAAAAACAACCAAAAGCAACAAAATATTATGAACCATAAGAAACACAAAATTTAAGTTGAACTGGGACTTTCACACAAAGGAGACAATGCAATCAGGCAAATGGATGATGTGAGGAGGTCCTTTTGATAATGTCCTTTAGTGTACGCTAAATTGTAAAGAGGAAATCTCATAAGTCATTGCGTAAACGAGGACACACAGACACATACACACATTAACACAAACAGAGCCAAGAAGCGAAGCCATAAATCTGAAAATCACTTGTCGTGCGGGCATTAAAGTTTTACGCGCTATTAAATGACATACAAAACTGTTAAATTAGGACCTTTTTAGCAAGAGCTCTGATGGTCGTGATTGGAACACACACACACAGCAAAGCAAACCAAGCGAAAAAAACATCCTTACAAAAACACTTTCAGCTGTAAAGACATTCAAGGATTTCCATTCCACATCATTGAAAACATTCGCAACATTTGTTTGTGACGTTAATTTATACAATAATTGTGGTTTTTGGTCGATGTTTGTGGTTTTTTGTTGTTGTTGTTACCATTGTCTTTTCATTTGCAACAGTGGTGTGTGGATCCTTCGCAAAGGACAATACACCAAACTTATGTGTTAGTGTGTTTCTTGCCATAGTAAAGAGATAGTAGTGTACCATTAAGTTGACGGTTTTGCTACTCTGTAAAATATGTTCCTGATGACAATGGTTGTGTGTGTGGGGTGAGGGGTACACTGATTCTTATAGTACTTAGTTGTGTTACTATTCTCCCCCCCTCTCCACACTCGACCACAGATTTTTATTGCTGGCAAACCACCATAAAGTACGGTGTGGTTATAAATTGACAACCTTAACGAATCCCACAATAACAACGACAATAACAAACACTGCAAATGAAGGCAAATAAATAAACATTAGTTTATTTGTATTGAAACAAATTTACCGAGTTTTCAATGATTTGTCCCCCTAGAAGGAACGAAGGGCATTGAGGACATAACATGTAAATTATATTTGACAAATTAAAAGTAATACCTTGATTTAAATAACTTTAGACAGCGAACCTCCACAAGGTTTACGTAACTAAGTTTTAGATCGAAGAATCCAATTTTTTACATTTAAATACAATTTTCAATAGCAAACTTTGTTGTAGAACAATTTTATGTAAAAATGTTGAACTTGTAAAATGTCATTAACAATTTCCCCAATGATCGGAGATTTTATTGTACAGACTATTGTTCAAGATCTTCCAGTATAGATATTTCACCATCGACATTGTTCAGTCCACACTCGGTGAGTACTGATTGCATGTTTTAGCCTATTTGCCCAACTGTAGCTACAATAATTTGGCATTGCATGTTCTAGGAGGTGGAATATTTCGAACTGTTGAAGGTCATATCCAATTTTTTTTAATTTTCATGCCAAAGCTCCTATACTAATCTCCAGATCAAATTTACCTTCAGTTACTCAAATGATAAATTTCCTCTGAAAATCTGAATGTATTTTATAGAGAAAATTCTCATCAACCTTGACAAAATTCGAGCCTTATGACTCCATATACTTCTAAATATAATAATAATAGAAATTATGAAACTTTTTTTATAACATATATGTAATTGTATCCCTTTGGAGATATTCACCGAAGGAAAAATTCAATGGTTTGTATAGCCTTCACCACACTGTGGTCTTTGTGCATATGTTTGTAACAGGCAAAAATAATCGAGATAGACCCATGGTTCCTTTTGAGAATATGGGTAGAATCACTTTCTGAGTCGATTTATGCATGCCCCGTCCGCCTGTCCATATATTTTTGTGAACAAAGTACAGGTCGAATTCATGATCCGATTTGGATGAATTTTGCCACATGTCACTTATTTGGCCCAATGACGAACCCTATTGAAATTGGAAAAAATCGGTTCAGATTAAGATATAGCTCCCATATATAGTTTCGTCCGATTTTAGGTATATGGTGCACCAAACTCTCAAATTTTGTCCGATTGAAATAAAATTTTGCACAGTGCACTGAATCAGGTCCATACTTATGTATACGAAGTTTTGTTGGAATCGGTTCAGATTTAGATATAGCTCCCATATATAGTTTCGTCCGATTTTATGTAAATGGAGCACCAAACATCCAATATTGGTCCTATTGAGACAACATTTTGCACAGAGTACTGACTTAAGTCCAGATTAACACTAGAAGGCGGTCATTTTGACCGTTTTTCAACATCAAGTACAAAAACAAATGTGCATATAATGACACTTTTTTTAAATCTGGTAACTTTTTGTGCCACATAGAATTACGTTTATTATTAAAAAAGTTCCCAAATTTTAAAAAAACTGTGTCATTATATACACAGTTGTTTTTGAACTTGAAATTGAAAAACCGTCAAAATGACCGCCTTCGGTTTATGTTTAGATATAGCGCCATAAAGATTTGTCCGATTTTATGTGAATGATGCACCAAATTCCCAATATTTGTCCCATTATATATAGTTTTGTCCGGTTTTTTGGGAATGATACACCAATCTCCCAATATTTGTCCGATTGAGACACAATTTTGCAAAGAGTACTAAATTAGGTCCAGATTAATGTCTGCGAAGTTTGTTAAAATCGGTTCAGATTTAGATATAGCTCTCATATATAGTTTCTTACTATTTTTTGGGAATGATACACCAAACTTCCAATATTTATCCGATTGAGCAATATTCTGCACAGCGAATGCAATTGAGGTAAAAATTATGTCTGATAAGTTGTGGAAATCGGTTTAGATTTTGATATTTGTCTTATATATATTTTCGTTCGATTTTATGTAAATGGTGCACCGAAGGGCCTATGTTTGTTCGATTTACACGAAATTTGGCAGAGGGTATTAAATTGAATATAGAGTGATAACAAAAAACAAATGTTGTATGCAACTGTTGCTCAATAAGGTCCATGTGTTTATATATAGCCCCCATAAATAACCTTAATCGATTTCATACAAGTGGTTCAACGAAAGAATCCAAGTTTTTCCGTTTGACACCAAAGAATTTTCATTGATTTCAAAATGGTATGTGTATGGGATTTTTTCAATTAATTTAAATGTCTATCTATATAGCACATTTAATTTCGGCCGATCGCATCTCAATGGTTCTCCTAAGATTCTATGTCTGTTCTATCTACAGGATATTGTAAATATCAATATCTCTTGTATGTTCCCAAAGTGGTGAAGGGTATCGTATAGTCGGCCCCATCTGACTTTTGAACTTTCCTTACTGGTTTCAATATGTTGATTTAAAAAATGCTGAACATCATGGCCTCCGCCCATCTTGTAAATATAATATCTTCATAGCCCAAAGTATAAATTACTTCTAATGTGTATCACATATATATGCTATATAAATAAAAATCCTTTTATACCTTTAAAAAACTCCAACTCTTAACACCATTAAAACTTTTTTTATATAGTTAAAATTTTTTTTATGATTCTGTCAAACAAATTAGAACTCAGACAGATTATTCATAAAATTCATCTGCATGTATGCAAGTGTGGCCTGCATATGAGTATATACCCATCACATGACGTTTATATTAAAATTTTAATCGTTTGTCATCATCATCGTTGGTACTCATCAAGCGCATACTTTATTTTATTTTTTGTTTTGTAAAAATTGCTGAGATAAAAATCATATCAGGTATTTCATCTTTTACGAGACGACCGTTAAGTGGAAGTGGAAAAAAGCAAGTGTCATACAGTTTGAAAACTTTTTTCCATATGCAAATCGTCCCGTACTTTTTCTATCTATTTGACATCAAAAAGTTTTGTTGTTTCGTTTCTTTTGTCTGAGGGGGTTCTCAACAACAACAACATATGTGCGTGAGGGGGAAAACTCATCAAAACTATCAAAGGCTTTTGGTTGCTTTGCATTGAGTGCAGTTTTGAGACACGTTGAACTGTTTTTTTTGATATAGATATGTAAGGGGGATTTTTTTTAAATCATTTCGATATGAAAAATAATAATAATATATCAATTATTGACATAGAAAATATCAATATTTTCTCAACAGTGTCTTTCTTTTTATTAAGATCAAAAAATATTCAAATATAACATCCACACATCTTAATATTTTTCATAGAATGGCAGCGATTTGGTAGAGCTCCTATGTGATATATTAAAAATTGTGAGTCAAAAATTGCAGTCATATAACCTGCAGAGCACTATGATGAGGGTATTATAGGTTTGTATGATACAAGAGCTTGGAAATATTGGTAACGGATCCACCTTTTGTTAAACCGATCTCATTTTAAAACTAATTGAATTAATTTAACTGTGTGTGTCTGTCCATTATACTTTGTAATCAAGCATTGGCCACAATTATGGAATAATAGTCACGAAATTATACACATAGGTCCGGGATTAATGTTTAGTGGATCAGAAAAACATATTTAGTGGTCAAAAGCGTGGCAAATGGGCAAAAAAATTGTTTGAAAAATGGTAAAGTGCATATTTTTATCACAGGGAAGCATGATCCGGAAAGTGTTCTAAAAGAGAGATGTTTCATCTGTTATCTGATTATGAGGACGGATAATGGTTTAATATTACCATTCCCAAAAGAGAACGAACGTTTCGGATTTTAAGCTCCGCAGAAAGTTTAAGTTCAGTAGTAGTTGAGTAGAAGTCATATGGACGACCCCGTCCGACTTAATGTTCCGTTTACAGGGTAAAGTTTTCCATAAATAGAACACATTCCTATCCTCTATCTTTTTGGAGAAGGACAATATAATTGCTCGGCAATAAGCCTTGAAATTATTTCATATTTAGCAAAAATAATTTATATTCAAAATATAGGACGCATATATTTTTCGATTAAAACATCATTCCTTTTTTAAAAAAAGATAGAATGTTTATTCTAGGAAGGTATGAATCGATGAAGATCCCAGCATATGGAAGGAAAATACTTAACATGTACATTGACACCAATATTACAAAACAATTAAAAATGTGGTTAAATTCGGCCAAGCCGACATTTTTTACCTGATGCGTTCAATTAAAATAACAAACCTGTCAGTCAGGATCATATATGGTGCTATGTCAGAACATGTAAATTACATATAGTTGGTCCTACTGAGAAAATAGGGCCAGGACCATCACATACCGAAAAGAATTTTTGTAATAATGTTTTTCATAAGCTAAGTACCGGGAATGTTGTGGTCACGTCGATTCATAAATTCGTCTGGATCCATCTAAATACCTATAATGGAGCGCCAGGGGTTATGTAAAAATACGGCAAATATGTTTTTCATCCTTCAAGAAATTGGGATGACAAATTACATTCAATCATATTGGAAAATGCGTCCAATACCTTTATATGTAGTTCCTATATTAAATTGTCTCTCCAAGTCTGAAAACAACTGCTCATACAGCTAAAATACATAATATGGGGTAGGACCCTGTCAAAACATTGAAAATATTCTGTGGAGAGGTATATTATACTCCAATATGTCTACTTAATGCCAGAAGGTTGGGAAAATGAGTCTAGCCTCATGAAAATACCTAAAATGGAACGCCACCTTTATATGGGTTTCAAAAGATATTTTTTGAAAACTTTCTACGAAGAAGTGGTTTGCCCTCCAAGAATCCCAAATTCTAACAAATGCGACTTTGGTTGGATGATGAGGGTATATTAAGCCCTGAACCTGAAGTAGAGTCAATGTATGTACTGATTTTCAAAGCTCTTACATATTGAGAGCTCAATCATGCTTCGATATATATATGAACCTCGCCCAAGAGATGAAGGGTATATTAATTTTCTACTCTGTTTTCAAAACTCAAAATATTGATCGGGAAGCCAATTATAACAGAACTGCTAAATTTTTGGTATTTCAATAATCTTAGTCACACTTTCCAATCGAAGTGACTGTAATCTGTCATTTCGTGTTCCTCATGGAGCCTTGATTTTCATATAAAGAAAACGAGGATGTGAGCCCAACTCTCCTCAACTAATTTTATATAGAAAATATTAATTTCCTGCACAACAAGCTATTTGTCGGAATGTGATATGATTCCATCTAATTAATTATAAAGAATACTTCGTAATACCCTTAAGGGATAGCCTTGACTATCAACTGCCGAAAACAATAAAAAGGGAAGACTGAAAGACATCCAGAAGAAGATTTTTATTGTAGCATCTTTGGTATCTTTATGGCGAAATAAGAGGTCATAAAATCCGAACAGCAAAAATGGATGTGTTTTAAGTACCACCCACTGGGAACAATAGCCATAAGTAAAATTGGCTTCAAACGGCTCCAAAACTATCTATGTGAAATTATGTGTGTGTTTGAGGGAGAAATAATTCATGGGGTGGTTGGTATGAGTAGTTTTTGTGCACTCATTTGAAATTCTTAAGCCTTAAGATGCTTAAGCGCCATTTAGACGCTTATCAGGGCTTGTAATTGCGAACATCTGCAATTAACAGTTACAATTTTAACTACTCGTAACTTGTAACAGCCCAGTAAACGAAGTGGAAGCCGGAGGAAAGGATATTTAAACAACAAAAATGGCGCCATCGTTTTGCGACAACCAGTCAGCCAGCGAGATAAGAATTAAAAGAATAAAAAAAAATGGAATCCTTAATTCTTCGCCTCTACAAATACAAGTACAAAGGAGCATGAGGGGGTGGATGGTACACGAATGAAAGCATAACAAACTCTTAAATAAATGTTGAACTTTAAACAAATACGTAGCAAGTTGTTGGTTTTGTTTTAAGTCTAGAATTGTTTTCTTAGTGTCCTCCGGTGCCCTTTCATGCTTCAATGGATGCTGCAATGTCTGACTCTTCAATTGTGGAGTGGTAGCAGGAAGCCATTGCTTCTTGGCTTTTTTTGTTCTTCGTTTTTTGCCCTCTTCAGGATGTTTTGAAAAAGGACCTCTTAAAATAACATCATCGCCAGGAATTCACAGTTCGTTAAAAGATAATAATGTCGGTTGAGTTTTTTTTTCGTTTCATTTCTCCTTTTTGGAATATGGTGGAATACTTGAATGCATTCAAGTGGATTTGACTACTTGAATAAAATAACAACAACAACAATAATAATGCCATCATTTACGTTAACAGGCAGGATACAGCCCTCTTCTCGAAGGATTATTTGTCATTGTATTTAAAGCTTCATCAGCTTAATGCCAGCCAGCACTTTTGCTTAGCGCTGTCTTGAAAGCATTTCAGCTTCAGGAGGAGATTTCATTCTCCACTTGTATTCTAATGCCGGTTGTTGTTGTTGCTGTCGACGTTGTTACAATTGTTTTCTTTTTGACTTTTGACTGTAGGTAGGAATGCTGTTTGTTGTTGCAAAATGCAGGAAATTACAAAGAAACAACAACGACATTTCGAGTGCGTTGGGTAAAGTGGATACGCTTCTCCCAAGGAATTACGCTGGGTTTCATGGTGGTGTACTTGAGCTTAAACTGCAGTTAAGTGTTTCTTTCCTTGAGGCCATCCGCCTAGAAGTGTTCTTACAATAATAAGGACTTTGTTTCGAGTAATATCTCGAGTGATGGAGGGGGTTTCTTCACCAATATCATCTGCTTTTGATTGTTACAGATATTTGCAAATGATACAAAAATATCGAAATGGCACGAGGGTAGAACATATTTCATAATTGATTATTGAGTAAATAAAATACGACCATTAAGAGATTAATATGATAATGCGATGTAATGCGTTGAAGTGTGTGTGTCTATGTATGAGTGTGTGGGGGAGTGTTGAACGGTATTGTTTTGACTTTAATGTTATTCGGGAGATGTTAAGGTGAGATTTGTCTATTAGATATTTCGAGCGGTCTATAATGTTCCAATGATGAATGAAAGGCGAATAGAAGAGTGATCGCAATTTAAAAACTAAAATCTTCTAAAAATCTTTTTTAGTTCAGAGTAAAGTTATATAGTACAGGAATTATATAGTAATATTCCAATCTATTTTATATAGTGCCAGAGAAAAAGCTTTGGAGTATTATATAAATGTTTTATATTAGATCATGAAACCAATTCTGAAAATATTAAATCGACTTTACTTCAAGAATGAACTTAATCTCAAAATAAAAACGAGACATATCTGGTATAATATGTTTCTTTAAAGAACTTACCCTAAGTCTTGGTAATAACATTTTACATCAGAAAGGAAAAAACAACAAAAGTCAATCAAAATGATAGCAGTATGGTTTGGGAAACGGATTGGACTTCATGTCTGATATTCTACAGATCCATACAACAGCACGGGTAATATCAGCTTCTTGTAGAGAGTGAGTTTGGTCTGGTGAGAGGTGGCCTTGCTTTTGAGTTGCTTACTCAGAAAATAGTAGCATCTGTTGGCCAACACTATTCTCCTCCGGATTTCAAAGCTTATGTTATTAGTTTTGTTTATGGCGGTACCGATGTATAAAAAATCGTTCACTACCTCGAAGCTGTAGTTTTCAACTTCCACAGTTGGTACGAGTCTACTGGACGTCTTGAGCGTTGTTGCCATCAGATTGGTATTTTCGCCATTTACTGCCAGTCCCACTTTGGCAGACTCCTTCTCTCTTCGTTCAAAGGTGGCTGTTACCGTTCGACCCATAATGTCGATGTCGTCGGTGAGTAACATAGGCGAGTAACATATGCTTTTTGGTGTACAAAGTGCCATTTCTGTTCACATCTGCATCTCGTATGACCTTTTTCAGCAGGATGTATGAATCCTCTTTCGGTATTGAAGGCCTCCGAGAGGACCTTTCCGACATTAACTGCTGACCTTGTGAGAGTTAAATTTGCAGGAATGCCGAACGCAGACAAGGTTTTAAATACCTCTGAACGGATAGACCTGTCGAATGCGGCTTTATAGTCGAGGAATAGGTGGAATGTGTCGATGTGTTTTTCGTGGGTCTTTTCCAGAGTGAAAATCTGGTTAATGGTGGATTTGCCAGGCCTGAAGCCGCATTGGTATGGTCCAATAATGCCATTGAACTATTGGCTTAAGTCGTTTGCACAGCACGCTGGATAGCACTTTATATGCGGTGGGAAGTAGACTTATTCCTCTGTAGTTGGTCGTTTTTACTTATTTCCAATAGAGTTTTTCAAAACTATAATTAAACATTTTATAAACCACATAATTTATTAAGTTTCTTATAAACCTTTTGAAAACAATCTTCCAACTTTTAACATAACCAAAGAAAAAAACATTATAACTGGGAGTCAAACATATGTACAAATTTATTCTCTTCTTTATGATACAATTTAAAAAAATACATTACACGTATTAGTCGATATAAATGTCATCATTTGGAATTATGATGGATTTGTGTTCCCAACAACAATGATAGCGCCTCAAACCGCCAAACCCACCGACAAACCGCAAAGGACAAAAAACAGAATCTTGCATGTGATGTATTGGTCATGTGCAATTTTCCAGCTAATACCCTATTTTAGATCGATTATGATTGATGTTGTCAACTATTTATGTTGCATACTAAAAAACGAACAAGCAAGTAAATGGACCGAGGTACACACACTCACACGTATGTAGAAACTCAACACATATTCACATATGGGAAAATGTGACAGAATATGGATTTGTCAGACAGGAATGACAGTCTAGATGGATAGCTGCATGGACGAATGGATGGTGGGACTCATACGATTGTAATGATGTGTGATATCTCAATTTGTAAGGAAATCATCATCATCATCATCGTAATTTTAGTAGGGGCGTTATTCGTTCACATTTTGTATTCCGATTGGTACGTGTTGTATGGTGTTACGTGCAATTACAAAGACACAGGGAACAGCAACAATTTAGTAGCGGAATTGGGAAATAGAAAAGATGGACAAATTAAAATGCAAATATCTTCATTATTCCCTTGCGCTGGCTTCATCTAAAAGATGAATCGTTTTTTATCCCCTGTCTGTAACAAAGACGATGGGAAAAGGGGAGTGCAATGCAATTACATCGATATACATAGGTGTGTGTTTTGGTGTTGGTTTTGTTAATGGTGATTTTTGTTTTCTTTAAAAGGCATTGTGCGTGTGTAAATTGACACGTGATCTTATTAATATGATTTTTTTTGTGGAACTTATTGAAGATTTTCATAATAGAAAGAGGGCTATGATTGCAATAAAAGATTGATGACAAATAATTTATTCAATTGTTGTAATATATATTTAGTGAATCGTTGTTTGAGGAATGAAAGGAAGAATTTTTAAGGGTAATGTAGATCAAACGGTTTTAAATATCACAGGAATTAAAGGTGCAGGGCATGCTCATGTTATGGTTCGTTGTCTGTAGAGACCAGAATAGTCATTTAAATGTTTAAGAACAGTTAATAGCTTCTTTATGTACGGCTCACTGTCTTATCTAATAAGATCTCTATTTATTTTTAAAAAAGATATCTTATATGGACGAGTCTTCTTATAAGAGCTCTTCTTCTTAAAGAAGAGCTCAAGGTTTTTTTTATAGAAAACCTCAAGGTCAAGGAATTTTTATATAAGAGCTCAAGGTCTTATAAAAACATATAAAGAAATTCCTATTGACCTAAAACCTAAACAATGTGTTCTAGAAAAGCAGTAGTTCCTTTTATAGAAGGCCATATAGTATTTTTAATAGTTTTCCTGTCAATGTTTTCTAGTACACATCTCTTTTCTTAAAAATAAGAAATGCGGTCCCATTTTTTTACAAATCCAAATAAACACAACGAAACGAAAAAATAATTCATTAAAACTGTTGGCGTTATTAAAAAATTAATTAGAATTTTTTGTTTTTGGTATATCCAGCAAACGTAGCAAATAAGAAAACAGAAAAAAATTGTTTGTCTCTCATCCAATCAGTCGTCTTGCGTTATGGACACAAGACGACTGGAGCAATCATCCATCAACAATCCACTTTCGAATGGCGACTGACGACGCCAAATAATACCCAAGTTGGAGTATTCACTTGCTTGTTGTTGTTGCTAAATTCATTATGCAAATCTAAAGCTTTCTTAAGTAAATTTTCGTTTGAAGAAAAGAAGACGAAAAATATGTTCCGCAGACAACGACCAAGGGGCAGCATTAAGACGAATGGCCGCCAAAGTGGATTGTTGAAAGCCAAGGTGGTGTGAGAGGTAGCTAAATGGAAAAATATGATTTTTTGTTTGTTTTTTAAAACAAATGACAAAATGGATGATTCAACAAATTGAGACAAATAAAAGATTTTAGATTTAATTTCTACTTCAATATTCAAGAAATAAAGATCTAACAAAGCTCCATTTAAAAAACCAGTAAGGAAAGTAGTAAAGACGGACGGGGCCGACAATATGATACCCTTCACCACTTTGGGTATATTAAACAGACCTCGGACCATTATGAACTAAAATATGTGATCCTTATCTAAATGTGATTCGACTTAGATCAATCCATATACATGTCATTCGTTTGTTACAATGGGACAAAAGTATGTAAATCGATTTCAAAACGAGAATATGTATGTGAGCTATATCCAAATCTGAACCGATTTCCACGAAACTTGGCAGACATGACTACAGACCCAATTCAGAACGATGTGCCAAATTTCGTGCAAATCGAAAGATATATAGGGTCTTGGGTGCACCATTTAGATTAAATCGGACGAAAATATATATGGGAGCTATACCTAAATCTGAACTGATTTTCACGAAACTCAGCAGATATTATTCTACACTCAATTCAGGACGATATGCCAAATTTCGTGCAAATCGAAAGATATATAGGGACTTTAGTGCACCATTTACCTTAAATCGGACGAAAATATATATGAGAGCTATATCTAAATCTGAACCGATTTTCAGGAAACTTAGCACACATTATTCTAGGCTTATTTCAGTAAGCTATACCAAATTACGTGCAAATCGAAAGATATTTAGGGTCGTTGTTGCACCATTTACCTTAAATCGGACGAAAATATATATGGGAGCTATATCTAAATCTGAACCGATTTTCACGAAACTTAGCACACACCATTCCAAGCTCAATTCAGTACGGCGTGCCAAATTTCGTGTAAATCGAGAGATATTTGGGGACTTTGGTATACCATTTACCTTAAATCGGACGAAAATATATATATGGGAGCTATATCTAAATCTCAACCGATATTCACGAAACTTAGCACACAAATTTCGTGCAGATCGAGAGATATAAAGGGACTTTGGTGGACCATTTACATTAAATCGGACGAAAATATATATGGGAGCTATATCTAAATCTGAACCGATTTTTCCGAATATCAATAGGGTTCGTCCTTGGGCCAAATAAGTGACCTATGCCAAATTTCATCCAAATCGGATCATAAATGCGACCTGTACTTTGTTCACAAAAAATACATGGACAGACGGACATGCGTAAATCGACTCAGAAAGATGATTCTATGCATATTCTCAAAAGGAGCCATGTGTCTATCTCGTTTCCTTTTGCCTGTTACAAACATATGTACAAAGACATAATACCCTGTACCACAGTGTAATGAAGGGTATAATGAGGGACTTTATATAGATGGAAGGAGGAATATACCCTATAATAATGGTGACTGCAATCCAGAAGGCAGCACAACGAAACAAAAGGATATGCCACGGTCAACTTGAATGACCAATACCCCATCATTTGAATTATTAATATTGAAATAATAATAAATTTGCAGAAAAAGCCGATTTTCAATATTGTGATTGGCTGGTGTGTTGATTATTTGTTTTCCTTAGTTTGGGGTTCGCCATTATTCTTGTTAACAAGTTTTAATTAAATTTGCGATTGTTGATTTGGAACCGCTGGTTAACAAAAACAACCATCACTTCTTCGTTTTGGTTTTGATGTTTCAATTCCACAACTCTTTTTTTTTGGGCCAAATTAAAAATGATATGATAACAGCAACAACATCAACATTGGCATCATTCGCAGCCAGCCGACTGAGTGGCAAATGGCACCATGAAATAAACTTTAGATCTAAGTGATATGTCTTTGGGAACGCGTTCGCCCATTCCGTTGTCTATCTGTCAGTGTGTGCGTGTGTTTATTAAAATCCAATTTGTAGGCCAATAACTGTTTTCACAGGCATATTAATTAAAATTTCAACAGCGTATTTGGTAATCTCAGCCTTCACCCAAGCGTTCAACGGCCACTGCTTTGGGGAACAGCCCAGCTCTCATCAGAACAATATCAGTACGCGAGTGCCTGTGTGTGTGCGGTTGTTTGAAAGTCGAATTTGGAAAATATGCCCTGCCCTGTTTCTGTTTTCTACTACTGATCCAGTTACGCGTGAGAAATTGTTAACAACTTATTTTGTCATTCGTTGTTCTGTTTGAAGTGCTCCGTTGCGTTGCGTTATTTGCTAAACAAATAAAAAGCCAAGTTTAAATAACCTTTCCAACACGTTTCTTGTTTTTTTTGGGAGTTATGTCTTTGTTTCTTTCACCTACAACTACTGGACATATATCCATCACCATTTCATGTCAGAGGGTGGAGGTGGTCTGATGACCATGGAAAAATGTTAAACAAATTACAGGTGATCATAAATTTTCCACAAACGGTGTCAGGTGGCCAACATTTGCGTTATGTAGGCAATAAAAGAAGGCTGAACATAATTTGTTCAAGACAAAATTACTTTAAAATATCTTCGCCGGCATATAAAAAGCAATGACAATATTCTTTAAATTTATTTTTTGTTGTAAAAAGAAATCCTATATCAGCATTAAAGGTGTGGACGAATTCATTATAGGTCCTTAATACATATGGAGGAAAGGTGTTCTTATAGAATGTAACTCGTTTCGATAATACATACATAATAATCGACGGCTGCTACAAGGCAACAAGCCGTCGATTCTGAATATTCTTTTCAACGGTTCGGAAGGCTTATATTTTTTATGATTTTTTTTAGAGCTCCTCAAGGCTTGGATTGTTAAAAGAATACATTTTCAAAACACCTCAAGTCGTGGATTTTTTAAAGACAATTTTTTCAACTGTCCGAAATGCTTGGCATTTTTACAGCATATTTTTTGCAACGGTCCGCAATATGTGGATTTTTTAAAGAATTTTTTGTAACGATCCGCAACGCGTGGATTTTTAGCGAATATTTTTTTAGTCCCTTAAGAGTTTTTCAAGAATATTTTTTCAACGTCCCTCAAGGCGTGGATTTTTCGAAGAATATTGGTAAGTCCCTTAAGATTTTTATAGAATATTTTTCAACGGCGTAGATTTTTTGAAGAATATTTTTTTAGTCCCTTAAGATTTTTTAAAAAAATATTTTTTCAACGTCCCCCAAGTCGTCGATTTTTTGAAGAATATTCTTTAGTCTCTTAAGATTTTTTAAAGAATATTTCTTCAACGTCGTGAATTTTTAGAAGAATATTTCTTAGTCCCTTGAGATTTTTTGAAGAATATTTTTACAACTTCTCTCAAGGCGTGGATGTTTTGAAGAATATTTTTTCAACGTCCCTCAAGGCGTAGATTTTTTGAAGAATATTTTTTCAACGTCCCTCAAGGCGTAGATTTTTTGAAGAATATTTTTTCAACGTCCCTTAAGATTTTTTAAAGAATATTTTTAACGTCCCTCAAGGCGTCGATTTTTTGAGGAATATTTTTTCGACGTCCTCCTAGGCATGCATTTTTTAAATGAATATTTTTTATAGTCCATCATAAGATTTTTTAAAGAGATTTTTTGAAGTACGTTGGCTTCAATGCCTGGGGTTTTTCAATGATCCTCAAAGCGTGGCTTTTAAGGAAAAAATATTCAATGATCTCCAGAGCATAGACTTTTGTAGAATATTTATTTCAACAACCCTTAAAACGGGGTGTTTTATATCAAGGCAGGGTTTTTCATTTCTTTAAAGAAAATTTTTTATTTCAAGTTTTTGTTTTTCCAAAAATGTCCTTGCATTCCCATTTTTAAAATTAGTTCAGTACAGTCGAACTCCTACATTAACTATAAAAGGAATGTTAACAAAACCACCACATTCTATTTTTGTAAATTCCCATGTGTGACGATTAAATACTACCATGCCCAAAAGCATAGCCATTCTACTACTATCACTAAGTCTCCTGCCATTGTTTTGGCTGTTGTCCACCACTCAACAGTGGGTTAATGTATGCTAAACACATTCAAATTTTATGTATCGCCATTTGAGATCAGCAACATGAAAAACATAATTTGCTCATTGTCAGTCAGTCAGTGGTGATAGCGGAGCAGTAGCAGGGGAAACCGAAATTCGAAAAAAAAAACAAAAACGGGGGGAAGTCCAATAGTGTCTCTACACAATTTCTTATTTACCACTCGAATTCGAGGGGTCAGATTATTTAAAAGCATCGGAGTGTTTGTTTGTTGTTGACTGGTTGGTTCTTATGGGTTAGCCGGTTAAGTAATGTCCATTTGGTTTATGATACCATTTTCATTTCCACTTCCATTTTCCATTTGCATTATTAAGTTATTTTAATGTCATTGCGTTGATTGTTTTTTGTTTTCTTTTTTTGGCCAGACATTTTGTTTTTTCACATACATATATTTTGAATATTTTGTTTTGTCTGTAAGATTTCTGGCTATATTTTCCCCCTCTGGTCTTCCATGGATATGTACAAGAATGCGATAATCACCTCATGATATTCCATGGAAATTATGTTGTTGAAAAGAATTACTTTATATTCACTTCCCTTTGCTGGACGATTTTTCACGCATCCGCTGCCCTTTGGAGTAAATGTGTATGTTTATTCGGAATACCTTTAAAATATTTTATAAATTGGGTTGATAGGTAACCGACATTGTTCTCATTAACATTATCGAAGAGCCGGTATTGTTTTCATTAACATTATCCAAGTGAAGAAAATTATGTGTTGCTTTGACCTTGAATATATTAATACATGAACCAAAGATATGTACAAAAGCTGGATTTTTTAAAGAATATTTATTAAAGAAAACGTATTTTTAACGGTCCCAAGGTTTTTTGAGCAACCCTCGTGACGGAAATTGTTTAAAAAATTTTGTTAAGAATAGTTTTTCCAACGACCCTCAAGACGTGGCCTGGATTTTTTAAAACAATTTTTTGCAGACTACTCTAAGCTTGGATTTTTTAAAGACTAACTTTCGAGGACTAATCAAAGCGTGGATTTTGTAACGACTATTTTTCCAAGGGCTAATCTAAGAGCGGATTTTTTAAAGACTATTTTTTCGAGAACTATTCAAAGCGTGGATTTTGTAACGACTGTTTTTCCAAGGACTAATCTAAGAGCGGATTTTTTAAAGACTATTTTTTTCCAGAACTATTCAAAGCTTGGAGTTTTTTTAAAGATAATTTTTTCGAGGACTAATCAAAGCGTAGATTTTTTAAAGACTTCTTTTCGAGGACTAATCAATGCGTGGATTTTTTAAAGACTTCGTTTCGAGGACTAATCAAAGCGTGGATTTTGTAACGACTATTTTTCCAAGGACTAATCTAAGAACGGATTTTTTAAAGACTATTTTTTCGATAACTATTCAAAGCGTGGATTTTGTAACGACTATTTTTCCAAGGACTAATCTAAGAGCGGATTTTTTAAAGACTATTTTTTTCGAGAACTATTCAAAGCTTGGAGTTTTTTTAAAGATAATTTTTTCGAGGACTAATCAAAGCGTGGATTTTTTAAAGATTACTTTTTCGAGGACTAATCAAATCGTGGATTTTTTTTAACACTTCCTTTCGAGGACTAATCAAAGCGTGGATTTTTTAAAGACTATTTTTCGAGAACTATTCAAAGCGTGGATTTTGTAACGACTATTTTTCCAAGGACTAATCTAAGAACGGATTTTTTAAAGACTATTTTTTCGAGAACTATTCAAAGTTTGGAGTTTTTTTAAAGATTACTTTTTCGAGGACTAATCAAATCGTGAATTTTTTTTAAGACTTCCTTTTGAGGTCTAATCAAAGCGTGGATTTTTTAAAGATAATTTTTTCGAGGATTATATTAAAGACCTTTTATTTCCTGTATTTTGTAAAAACCTTTGGAGTTGGAATTTTTAGTGAATAGATTTTCAACGACTGTAAGATTCGTTGAAGAATATTATGTTCCTAGGAATTTTAAGTGTTTATTTATATCCAACCTCCTGTCTTCAATTTCTACATATTTATTCATATAATGATGTCTGCAAACTTTAATTTACCATTTACATAAACTTGCCTTATTATGGCCATAAGTCAATTGTCTCTAAAGTTTTGCCAACAAAGAATCCTAAAGCCAACTAATTATTCCAAAAAATACTTCTTCTCAGTTTCTTAAAAAAAATCTATTAAATATTTTTGCCAAATTTAAACATTAAAGCCTATCAATGTCTTGACCATACTACAACAAAGCCTAGAAGGTGTTTTCATTACAATTGAATTCATTACCGAATAAAGAAGAAGAAGCAGCAGCAGAAACGAAATCGTCGTTGAAATGTTCCTCCCTCTGGCTGCATAAATTTCCAGCATCAAAATAAAGTAATAATTTAGGAAAAATAAATTTTCAATATTGTTTATCTGTTGAAAAGGCGAAATGATGAAGCCGCAAGTATGTGGTTGCCCAAAACACACATATATGTGAAAGCATTTTATATCTGTAAATGGGTGTATGTGTGTGTGTGTGTTTGTGTGCGAATGTGTTGTTTGTCTGATATCACACTAATGATATGCGATTTATATTTGGAAAAAATGAAAATAACCATTGGCCATCCATCCATCGGTACAATGGTCCTGTAACACAACTCCACCTCCACAGCCATATATCTCTCTTTCTCGTTTAATGTTAAGTGGGGGGTTTCCTCCAACATCACTTGAATTCTTATTCTTCTTCCTAGCCATGAAGACGATAAAAAAATGGGGGGAAAAAGTAAACAACGTTGTTCCTTCTTGGCCAGAAATTCATTTACCAAAAAGCTTTGACTGTTTTAAATTATGCGATCCTTGAAGCATGCCAACAACAATGGCCCGGCCACATAACCACAAATTTTGTAAGCATTTTGCTCACCGTTACACAACTTTACACAAACGTTCCATAAAAGTTTTTACTTGGGTTGATTTTTTTTTTTCATTCGCAAAACAAAACCATTATCATTGACCAGAAAGGAACCTGGACCATCAGCAGCCATGCTCCCCCAACCAAAGCAATGACTAACAACAAATAAATATTGGTCCGCATCTATGGGCTGGGGATAGCTCGGTAGGTTTTGACCATTGAAATCATCATATGTGGAAATTTAGTATCTCCTGCGTTGGTTTTGTTGTTGTTGCTGAAAGACTCATGTTGTGACTGTAATGGAGCTCTAAGAGAGTTCGGAAATTGTGGCGATGTGTGTTAAAGTTAATAAACAAAGTCATTTTTGTTGGAAAAACGAAAGGAAAAACAAACCTTTAAATATTGAACCAAATATTATTATTACCATCATCAGCGACGATTGTATCACATTCGGTTAGGAGAAGGGGAATTTATTTTGGGTTGATTGGAAATTGGGTTTTGAAAATCAATGGTTGAAGAATACAACATGCATTCCATGATATTAATTTAATCTTTTCATTAAAATCGGTACAAATATTGGGATCGTTAACCGTTTCAAAAATGTAGGGATGCTGCCAATATCATTATGGACGAATGTATTGCAGATGATAAAGGACTTTATGTCCGCCAAGAGGGACAAAAACAGATAAAATAAGAAACAAATGAAAACACAAATTATCCTTATTATTATCTTATCCTTTGGAGACGTACCCGGTTATTTGACCCGGAAGTTCGGGTACCCGGTTCCACGGATCCGGTTTATATAAAATGGCTATCATGTTAAAGCTTAAAAAATACCTTTTCCCTAATTATGGGGATATATATATATTTTTTTGGAACGTACCCGGTTATTTGACCTGGAAGTTCGGGTACGGGTACCCGGTTCCAAGGATCCGGTTATTATAAAATTGGCATTATTTTAAAGCTTATAAAAGTACCTTTTCATACCATTCCCTAATTATGGGGATATATTTTTTCTTTGGGGACTTACCCGGTTATTTGACCCGGAAGTTCGGTTACCCGGTTACACGGATCCGGTTAATATAAAATGGTATAAAGGAATTTTAATGGAGTTCTAAGGGCCATATATTTTGATCCACAAAAGATATTGCCAAATAATGAACCATTTTGAGCCGGGATTGGAGAGGGACCATAATTAGGTTGAAAATACCTACCTCTGGAAAAAAAATCAGAAACATTTGATTTTTTTACTAAACTAAAGTTGTTCCTTATTTCGTTTAATTTTTCGGCCAATAATTTCAACCAAGACATTACCTTCTATAAAATTCTATCAACCCAAAACCGCACCTCCTTTCTGATATTGGGAAAACAAGCACCAACCATTTAGGAATTATTAAATGTGTGTGTGTGGATGTATGTTTGGATTTTATGCCACGATTGAGTGGACCAAAAACTTTTCATACTTTTTGGAAAAACAAACAGGAATGATTCCAATTTTTTTTTATTTGGTGGTAAGGGCTGGTCAGTGATACGTAGTGGAATAGCCACAGTCCACATTGGCCAGCGATGAAGTAAAGTGAGTGTGGAGTGGATGGAGTTGAATTTTAGTTCTATTCGGACTCATGCATAATTCAATAGAATTTCTAAATGATTATTCTTTATGTGACTGTTTATTTCTTTTGGCCATTTATTCATTTCGTTCTTTTTTCATTTGTGTTATGTGCGAGAGTGTGTGTGTGTGTTCACATGTGTGTTGGTGTATTATATTTTGGTGTGCCATGGCGATTTTTTATAGTTATTTTCGATTTTATTTTATTTGTTGTTGTGGTTGTTTCTTTTTTCGGTATATCCATCCATCCAAATAGAATGAATGCTGTATTTCCACATGCTTGACTTCACAATGATGTTGAAAAGCATCATCAGTGGCTGTATCCTCCTCACAGCCATCGTCACCATCATCATCGGCCATGGTCAGTCGTCGTCACATCATAACGATGACCAACAGCTTTTTATCATCATTGGTCGGTCCCGCCAAGTGACGCATAAACGAATTGAACGGTTTCAATGAAAATGGACAAAAGTGATTACATGCATATGTATGTCTGTGTGTAAAACACACATCCTTATCCCTCCTCTCACGACTCCTCATGTTACATACATAATATTATTGAAAATAAAGAAAACAATCGAAATTCGTGGCTGCTGTGGTTTCCCTTGTGTTCCCCCCAAAAAAAATCCAATTGTGGCCATTGCCTAAAACTCCACCCATTGTGGAGGATGGCCGGTTGAGGTGATATTTACCCACTTCTCCTTCCTGTTTCAATTCGATTGCCACATTATCATTGGATTTTATTATATTTGAGTTGTGGTCAAAGATATCGGGGACAAACAGTAACCCAACAACTGAAAGGAGAACAAAAATAAATTTTATTCGGCTTGGTTTTTTATTTTCTTCTGAATTGAATAAAATTTTGTTTTAATATTGCCATGAAAGTATCTATATTTTCTATCAGTTAAATGTTATCGATATATATGTTTCGATGCATGATGACATATTTATCTTAGAAAGAGAAAAATATTATTATATTTGAGTCAATAATGAAAATTGTACCCAAGGGTTTTAAAATGTGAATTATTTTTAGAAATAAAGACATTGTAAGCGTAGATTTTGAAATGAATTCAAGTTGATGCTTAAAATATGAAAACAGTATTGATTTTGCATGTGTAAGGCAATCTGAAATATTAAATTTTCTATTCCGCAAAAATTCAACCGGAAGTTCACCAAATTATTAGCATGAACATTTATGAGTTAAAATGTATTTGTTTTTCGCACCGAATTTGATCCGAAATATTTTTATATTTAAATCTTAAAAAGTCAGGAGTAAATTTCAGAGCCATAGTTCCACACTTACAAAAGTCTAAAATAATCAAATTGTCACAGTTCTGAAGGTTCCTTTAAATATTTCTGGCAAACTGGGACCACGCCTGGCTAATTTGGAATAACAAAATGCAAATATTTATCATCCAAAATGAGAAAGCCACTATGTTTTCAAAAATATGTAAGCATTTTATTAATATCACAACTATATCCTATTTCGCTCTACTTTTCCAATATTTGCGCTCAATCTCCCTCACTCACTGCTTTTTTTTTACAAAAGCATATTTACTCCTCCTATAAAAAACACAACCACCATTTATTGTTCGGCTGTGTTTTGGTATCGTCCCCGTCTTTGTGTTTGTTATTTTTTCAACCGCTTGGTCCTAACGTTTCTGTTCCTAACAACCACCGACGTATCACTCACTCGATTGTGACTAGTTTTGCATTCCATTGCCTCTTTACTTCTGACAATGTTACAAAATTCGCATATGTATTTTCCGAATTATTTCGATATGAATGCCAAATACAATATATCAAATAAGGGTTGATGCGAAACAACAAGTCCAACCGAACATTGAAACCCGCCACCACCACCAAAACACACACATTCAAAGTTGGTTTTTCACTCTCTCTGACAAAAAACTGGTATTTAAAATTTTATGAACTGCATTCATAAAATGCAGAAATCCCGTCATTGACAACACTTTCTTAACACTATTTATATAATATACAAATTATTATAACCTTCACCACACTGCGGTACAGGGTATTATGTCTTTGTGCATATGTTTGTAACAGGCAAAAGGAAACAAGATATACACACGGTTCCTTTTGAGAATATGCAGAGAATCACTTTATGAGTCGATTTATGCTTGTCCGTCCGTCCATGTATTTTTGTAAACAAAGTACAGGTCGCATTTATGAACCGATTTGGATGAAATTTGACATAGGTCACTTATTTGGCCCAAGGACGATCCCTATTGAAATTGGGAAAAATCGGTTCAGATTTAGATATAGCTCCCATTTATTTAAATGGTCCGATTTAATGTAAATGGTGCACCAAAGTCCCTATATATCTTTCGATTTGCACGGAATTTGGTACAGCGTAATGAATTAGGTCTAGAATGATGTTTGTTAAGTTTCGTGAAAATCGGTTGAGATTATATATGTCGTCCGATTTTATGTAAATGGTGTACCAAACTCCCTTAATATATTTAGATTGGCACGAATATTGGCCTAGAATGATGTTTGTTAAGTTTCCTGAAAATCGGTTCAGATTTAGATATAGCTTCTATATCTGACCAAACCTTACTGTTTTTTTTCTGTGCGTTTGTTTAATGTGTGGGAATAAAAAAAGTCATTAGGTGCCAAATTAGTACTATACTGATGATCAAAAGGTGCTGGTTCGAGATATGTGAGAGCTCACCTGGTTATGTTGCGCAATGTGTAATTTTTCTTTTTCGTTTTTCGAATATCTCCGAGGATTTCAAGCAAATAAATTATAGTTTCCCACTCAATAAATTATAGTTCCCAACGTTGTTTAGAAACAATCGATCTATTCGCTTCGAGGTATTTCTTCCACGAACAGATCACTTCTATAAACTTCTCAAAAGTACCCCAATCGAATTTGTTCAAAAATGCCAATCGACACGAGTCTTTTTAGAGCGAGTATCAAATTGTGTGGTATACTACTAGAACAATTCTATTTATAAGTCCAAATCAAATGCATGCAGGTGGAAGAAAGGCCTAGAGGGTAACTTATGCCAAATGATGATTTTGCATTATCAGTTCATGTACGACATCTATGTTCTGTTTCAGAGTGACAGTTTTTGGACGACCAAAACAAAATTCGTTCTCTAGCAACCGTCGACCAATTCTTTGGGATGACGATTCACAGTCATAAAAGATGCTTCGAAAAGTTTTAAAAAATTAATATCACTTTTTAGGAAATTTAATTTTCAGGTCACTGTAAACAACACAACCCATGATAGTACGTTAAACAGTACATAATATTTGTATGTTAAGAATATCAAACTTTCCCTTGGAAATTTTTGATGATGCCCGACCAGAAATGGTTGTACGATCTCCATAATTTGATTTTCAATATCCACAAGGTACGGCCGAATCCTTTGTGTGTTATCATGTTGATGGTGCTTGTTTTTTTAACCGATGTAAAATGAAACCACAATAACGGTATCTGAAGAGGTTTAAAAAGTTGGACATGGATTGACACAGTTTTAATTTGTTTCACTATACCACGGATTTTTAATTTTTTAATGGTGACGCAAAGCGAGACATATTAGATTTAATTAATTTAACTGTACCTCCAAATTTAATGTAAAATAAAGATGCATCTAGTAACTGTACCTCCAAATTTCTTGTAAAATAAAGATGCATATATTCGTTATGGGTAAATGCACCCGATTTCAGATCAATGTTCGGAATTTAATGATAAGAGTAGCGTTTTTTGGCACTGTATAGCAGCAATGTACATGGAAATACAATGACCCATAGTGACGATACAAAAACAAAATTAAGAACAAATAATCAAGTATGGAATTACCAACGTCATTTGCTAAGGATATTTTGATTGTTATCCCCTAGAAACAAAATTATTCGTTAGTATTAAAATGTTTGTAATTTTTTTTTGAATTATTACAAACAATTTCAATTATTTTATTAATAGAACTACTTTTCCATAAACAAATATATTTTTTATACAGCACTCGGTGTCTGTATGAGTGAGAATGCTGTAACCTTCACAACCTTTACGTCGTTTGTCTGAAATTTAATCAGTTGTAAAATAATAATAACAACAACAACGAAATCATAAATAATTTATTCAAAAACCCTGTTGAGAAGGGCTTACCACAGCCATTTGTTCAATTGCATCATTACGTCTCGGCGTGCGAGACACATGCAAAAATAAAAATTGAAATCGTTTTAAATGCGATCACATGGCAAAAACAATATATACATCGCAAATTTTACGACTTATAAAAAACATATACTTCTAAAGTAAAAAAAGGAATCAGGGTGTTTGGCATACATCGAAGAAGCAATGTGTATTGGCATTATGTAATGAAAAAATATAGTTTCATTTTCTTTATATTTTGTTTATTCTATTTTATTCCATATTTTTGTGTATTTTTATATTTGGGACCTAATAGCTAGTATTTGAGAACTATGATTCACCATTATAACTCGTTCTGGTTTGACTCACACATATTTTTACCATTCCAAAAAGTGAATAATTTTTACATTTAATTTTAATAGCTATAAATACCTTCGGAGCCGCCTTTTAATCAGCTTCAAAAGGTATTGTGCACATAATCTTTCCTAAGGGCCAACAAATATTTATTCCCAACAATTAATTATTGAATTATCTTCTCATTTGTTTGTTTTGTGCATTTTGATTGATTTCAATTGTTGTTGATGGTTGATTTCTTGTCGTTGTAGTTGTTATTGTTCTGTGTTCTGATACAATTGACTTTTAATTAAAATTATATTTATTCGCTTCGTGGGGTGTTGGAAATTATCAGCACAACAATTAAAATTTTTCCATTTAAATGTTGTTGATGTTGTTTTGTTTTCCTTTTTTTTAAATATTATTTTTATAATATATTTTTTTGTATTTATTTATTGAGTGTGCAAATATTTGTTTACACGCTGTGAAATGGTTGTAATTGTTGTGATTCGAAATCCAAACAAAATAACGACAACAACAGCAGCTGTAGCCGAGATATGAGTTTATGACCAATAAGTAGTTCAATGAGCCAAGTCGATTTTAAGCCATTCTTCATTGGAAAATCAACATCACCATCATCTGATGAGAAGGAAGAGAACAGTGTGACATGGTGCCATATTTAGATAATTCATAGCAACGAATTCTATGCATTTGGAGGATTAACATGTGATTGTGCAAGAGAGTTGTAATCGAGCCAGCTCAAAGATAACTCAAGATAAAAATACTGTGAGGGTTAAGTAAAATTAGTTGGATAATTCGAAAATGTGCGGGACATTTATATGGGGGCTCTGTCAAGACAGGAGCATGAACATCAAATTACATCCACTTCGGTTTGAAAATGCGCAAAGGACCATAAATATACATATAATTGGAAGGGACATATTTCTGTGGCCTATAAAGATGGGCCGATATCGATAATTTATGGCAGGATTTTTCACCTAATTATAACCAAACCAGTGAGCGGAGCAGTATAGTCGGACGGGGCCGACCATATAATACCCTACACAACTTCCACGAAAATCTAACTTTGCGTTATTTGCACCCTCTTGATACCCGACTAAAGGTCAACAAATATTAGCAATATTCAGTAGACGAGGGCTGTACTTGTCCAAATTCTCTTTACCGTGGGTTATGTCGTGATGTTGGGCCTTCAACTGTGGCCTATAGCTTGAGTCAATAAAAAAACAAAACACACACACACACACATAAAAAGTTAAGTTTTCGGTCGACTTCATCCCAAAATTATTATCTAATCATCACCGAAAATTATAGGCGTTGTCCTTGACCATAACTGGAATCTCATGAAAATTTTCAAAGCGATCAGTGCTATATTTCCGCCCTCTAGTGTGGTATTGGGTTACTAAATAATGTCTGAATACGTAAGCACCTGTAAATATTTAAGTGCAGCTCCCGCATCTGAGTACATACGATCATATAATTGATATCAATTTAAAGGTCAACCACTCCTCTTGAACACACTATAAACTTCTCGGGTCGTGGTTCTTCAGGGGCAAATATATACGCCATAGAATACAAATTTTGTCATTTTTCACACAAAAGTCAGGGTTCATTTGACCCGCTAAATATTGACCGATCTTTATCAAAACAGGCATGCTTATTCTTTGGCCCCTTCTCTATGCAAAAATTCGCGGTGTTTGGGCCATAATTGCGGCCTCAGGCGCGACCAGAAAAACCGACAAAAATAAAGTTTTTGGTCCATTTCATTCGCTAAATATTAACCGATCTTTTCCAAAAACAATACATGCATTCTACATGCAAAATTTCGTGAAGATTGGTCCATAACTGTGGCCTGTATCGTGTTTACAAATTATTATGGACAGACGAACGGATGGACGGACACACATGTCTAGATCGACTCAGCTAGTCGAGATATGACGATCGATATACTTAAAGGTGGGCCTAGGACCAATATTTAGCGGCGTTACAAACTTTTGGAGCTGCACAAAGCTATAATACCCTGACAACATAGTTGTGTAGGGTATAAAAATATAAATTAAAAATCAAAACATGCCTAAAATTAAAAATATTTCAAAACACACGTCTAAAATTTGTTTTGAAAAACTATTTTTCAAAAACAAACTCTTAATATTACCTTTGAAAAACATATATCTAAGAAATCCACAAAAAATTATAAATAAATTTCGAAGCACTGTATTCCGCAGACTATTAGTTTCAGTATTTTTTTTTTTTTGTTTTACAAAATAAATATATTTATATGAAGTTAAGTACTCCAAACACTGTGTCATGAAGAACATCACCATGTTGATATACAACATGATGTAGAAGAAGGGGCCTGTCCGAGAGTAAACATTGGGCCACTGATCACTGCAACAACGACGTCAGCAAAGTTGTTGTTTTTTCATCATTGATGTTTACGCACCAACGAACATTGATTTATTTTTTTTATTTTTATTACTTTTTTTATAAATATATTTGAAATAGTTGTTGTTTTTGTTATTTAATAATAAACTCTAATTAGATTAAACAACACTTTGGCGTTTACACAAATGTGAGGGACCTTCCCAAATGTGATGTGAGTCGCAATTAGTGATAGCATCTTTTGCCAGTGGCAATTGTCTCGGAGACAATCTCATGTGTGAAATATTAAACGGCCTCTTATCACCAACGAAAATATGAATTTCAATTCTTCCGAAAAAATACTGAATTCAACAAAAAAGGTCGGTTAAAAGAATTTCGTTGAATATTTTTGCAACAGTTTGACTTGTAAAGGCTAAGCAAGTGGGTGATTAATCCCGTCAAGAAATTCAAATTCAGACAAGAAATAAGACGACAGTATACAAATTGATTCAATTTCAAATCTCTGATTTGAACTAAAAATAACAAAATTATATAGAATCAAAAAACATCTCAACTATAGAACTCGTGCAAGCCTTGACTAAAGTTTTATTCCTTATCAGTTTTTAGTTTGTTTTGTTGTAACATTTTCTTTATATTGTTGTTGTTCTTTATTATGTTTTTGTTGTGAAGAAAAACTAACCAATAATTTGCACATGTGATCGAACAATAAACAAATAAATATTGATTTCTCAAATATAATGCATTATCTGTCGGTGCAGTGAGACAGTTTTCATCGAGATTTCCTACATAACGGACATCGATAGCCTGGAGGGCATAATTCGTGTGAAAATCAAGTGAAAACTGAAAAAAACTATTACAAAAAGGACATTTATTTTAAAAACAAACAAGGATTTCAAATCAATTTGTGTTAAATCAGTACAAATTATATAAATATGGATAACTCAACAAAATCGAATGGTAAGATGAAAAATGGTTGTAATTTAATGGAATAAATCTTACATTGGAATATCATTATATTAGTCGAATGCTGCGAATCCTCGTCAAGTGGCTGTTGCAACAAAAATCCCAAAATGTTCCCAGACAAAAAATACAAAGAACCCCAGCCCAAAGGAAATGAAGTTACAGGAATGACATGTGAATGTGGTGTATTTGGTGCTATTGCATGTGGAGATTGGCCAACACAGGTGAGGATATGAAAAAATGTCTTGTTTGGGAATTTTTAAAATTTATTGGAAACGGGTGACTAAATGTGTAAATTATGTAAAAGAAAATCTTTAATGGAAATTTGTGTGAACATTAGAATTAATAGTAATTTTGCTCCATATCGAATATTTTTTCCATAGTTTAATTAATAAATGTTAATGCTTTGTGTTAATTAAAAACTACAAAAAATCGATGGTATTATGATAAATTGCCAAAAATAAAACATTATCTAATTGAGATTTTATAACATATTTAGAATTTTTTCCTCCGATTATCTGACCAATGTTTTTATAATATATTAAGAAATTTTTCCTTCGATAATCAAATATGCAAAATTACAGTCAGTTTGGAAAGCGATGCTAGGAACTTCAATATGCCTAAAATGAAATCAAACTTTTATAGGAATGGTTATAAAATCTGAGAATAAAGCAATATCAAATATTAACCTATATAGATTGTTTTTAAGAGGAATTTTTATACTTCGAAAACCCAACAATATCTTTACAAGAATGGGTATTCAAAATAAGAAGACATGGTCCCATATATTGAAAATGTTTTGACAGTTCGACTTCTGCCGGCTTGAAAACCAAAAAATGCAAATTTATAGCATGCTAGTTAAAAAATATGACTAGATTTTTTCATAAATGGAAATCAGTAGCTAGAGGACAGATCTGAAAAATACAGAAGATGTGGCATATATTCGAAGGTCCAATAACGCAATGTAAAAGCAGCTCTTGATATTTTATGTATAATATTTTTCAAAAGGTAGTCAATGCAAATTATAATAATGGTCAGAAAAATATTTCCAAAATATCCACAGTCTGATAATCGTAAAAAATACCACGCTTTTAGACAAGTATTTAAAAAAATCACTTTGTTAAAAAATTATTTAAAAACATCAAGGACCCGATAGCTTTTGTCATTTTTTTAAATACAGGGTCCTAAGGTCGTTAAAAAAATGTAATAAATGAATACACACCTATTGATATTGACTCAAAAATATTTTTAAAAAATCCACTCTTATAGGTCTGAAAGTGACTCCAAAAATATTAAAAAAAATCGATATTGACTCCTTTTAAATCTGAAAGTGCCTTCAAAAATATTAAAAAAAAATCAACTCTTATAGGTCTGAAAGAGCCTCCAAAAATATTTAAAAAAATCCACTCTTATAGGTCTGTAAGTGCATCCAAAAATATTTAAAAAAAATCCACTCTTATAGGTCTGAAAGTGCCTCTAAAAATATTTAAAAATCCGCCCTTTTAGGTCTGAAGTGCCTCCAAGAATATTGAAAAAATTCGCCCATTTAGGTCTGAAAGTGCCTCCAAAAATATTTAAAAAAAATTCGCCCTTTTAGGTCTAAAAGTACCTCCAAAAATATTTTAAAAAATCCACTCTTATAGGTCTGAAAGTGCTTCCAAAAATATTAAAAAAGCCGTCCTATTAGGTCTGAAAGTGCCTTCAAAAATATTTAAAAAAAATCAACTCTGAAAGGACCTCCAAAAATAGTTTAAAAAAATCCACTCTTATAGGTCTGAAAGTCCCTCCTAGAATATTGACAAAAATTCGCCCTTTTAGGTGTGAAAGTGCTTGAAAGTGCCTCCAAAAATATTAAAATGCACACAATTTTCCGTCTGAAAGTGCCTTCAAAAATATTTAAAAAAATCAACTCTTATAGGTCTGAAAGTGCCTCCAAAAATATTAAAAAAGCCGCGCTTTTAGGTCTGAAAGTGCCTCCAGAAATATTTAAAAAAAAAAACAATCTTATAGGCCTGAAAGTGCCTCCAAAAATATTAAAAAAGCCGTGCTTTTAGGTCTGAAAGAGCATCCAAAAATATTTTAAGAAATCTATTCTTATAGGTCTGGAGACACTTTCAGAATATTAAAGAATAATATATAGATATTGGCAAAAAATATTCTATAAAATCCACCCATATTCGTCTGTCATCGGCTGAAACCCGTTTATTCATTATAGTCTGAACAAATATGTTTAAAATAACTACGCTTTTTGATCTGATAGGGGGTATAGAAATATTTTGGAATCCACACTTATTGGTATAATAGTCGTTGAAACCTATTTTTATAAAATCAAAATTTATAGGTCTGATATAGGGTGAACCAAATATTACACCCCCTTAATAGGTTTTATAGTCGTTAAAAATACAGTAAAAAAGAAATCTAAAATGTCGCTTACATCTTAAATTCACTAAAAAAAATAGGAAAATCTTAATATAAACTTCAAAAAAAAAAAAAAAAAAAATGCATTCATTTAAGACTCCTTGTGCAGTTAATAACCTCGCAAATATGTGTAAAACAATATTTTAATTATTTTATTGGCAATTTTACATAAACAACAATAAATAATTTACAATAACAACAACAATCCATATGATAATAATAATTATGTTCGGAAAAGTACGTCACACTGCAACCGTTCAAGAAGATGTTTCGCTCAGATCACGTTTTTTAGCGGACAATTCTTATCGCATTGGAAAAATTTCAATTTGTTGTCAATGCCTTTAAAGGCGGCGGGATGATAATAATTGCCCGTGTTGTTGTTTATTGCATTACAATTTAATAAATTATTTAATAAACAAAAATAATAAAAATAAAAACGAACATCTACAACTCATTTATTTAAAAAAAGGGAAAACGTTTTTTTTACCGATTAGCATGCAAACATTTATTTGAAGGAGATAAGACGGCGACTAATCAGTTACTCTCGTATGTCATTTCTAATGCCATTCAATAATGTTGTTGTTGGTTTTTCGTTTCATTTCATTCATAGATTGATATCGCCCAAGTGATTTGTTTAGGTTTGGTGGCATTGCAGCATCGTGGTCAAGAATCAGCCGGCATAGTGACAAGTGATGGCGCATCATCGAAAAAATTCAACGTACACAAGGGCATGGGCATGATTAATAATCTGTTTAATGATGAGGCGATTAATCGGCTGCGTGGCAATTTGGGTATTGGTCATACACGCTATTCCACAGCTGCCGCTTCGGAAATGGTGAATTGCCAGCCATTTGTGGTGCACACCTCCCATGGAGCTCTGGCCATTGCCCATAATGGTGAATTGGTTAATTGTGAACAGCTGAGAAGAGAGGTGAGTGGGGAGGTTTAGCCTATGAAAGTATTCAACATTTTAAATTTTAATTTCTTTTCTACAGGTCCTTGATCGTGGTGTTGGTTTATCCACTCACAGTGACAGTGAATTGATTGCCCAGTCGCTGTGTTGTGCCCCCGAGGATGCCTCCGAACATGATGGCCCCAATTGGCCAGCCCGTATACGCCATTTCATGACTTTAGCACCCCTCTCCTATTCCCTTGTTGTCATGCACAAGGATAAAATTTATGCCGTTCGTGATTCATATGGTAATCGTCCTTTGTGCATCGGTAAAATTGTTCCCATTACCTTGGGTGCTGGCAAACCAGAAGATGCCCAAGCCGAAGGTTGGGTGGTGTCCAGTGAAAGTTGTGGTTTCCTATCGATTGGTGCCCGCTATGTGCGTGAAGTGGAGCCGGGTGAAATTGTAGAGTTGACACGCAACGGTTTCCGTACTGTCGACATTGTTGAACGTCCCGATTACAAACGCATGGCCTTCTGTATATTTGAATATGTTTATTTTGCACGCAGTGATTCGATATTTGAAGGTCAAATGGTTTATTCAGTGCGTCTGCAGTGTGGCCGGCAATTGGCCCGAGAGTCACCGGTTGATGCGGATATTGTGAGTTCAGTGCCGGAGTCGGGCACAGCGGCGGCTCATGGTTATGCCAGAGAGGTAAGTGGGTATCAATAGAAACAAATATTTTCATAAAAAATCCTGTCTTAATGGTTTGGTAGTGGGTAAAAATATTCTTCAAAAATCGCGATTACAGGCCCAAAACACCAAAAATTTTTTCCTAAAAAATCCTGTCTTAATGCGTTGGTAGAGGGTAAAAATATTCTTAAAAAATCGCGATTACAGGGCTGGAAGTGGGTAAAAAATATTATAGATCGGATAGTCTGTAAAAAAATATTATTAAAGTATCTGCACTTCTGCAGAAATGCAGGCCATATTCCGATAGTCGGTGAAAACAAATTCTTAAAAAATCCAAGTCAGAGGACTGAGATTTGCTTAAAAAATAAACGCCTAAAGATCCGATAGTGGATGAAAAATATTCATAAAATAATCAAGGTCTATAGACTTGATAGGGCCTGAAAAATAAGAAATCCACTCCTAGAAAACTTTTGAGGACTAAAAAATATATTTTCAAAAATCCAAGCCTAGAGATCTTATTGAGGCTGAAAACATATATCTTAAAAAATCCACGCCTAGAGAACTTATGGAGGCTGAAAATATATATTTAAAAAAAATCCACGCCTAGAGAACTTATTGAGGCTGAAAACATATTTTTTAAAAATCCACGCCTAGAGAACTTATGGAGGCTGAAAACATATAATTTTAAAAAATCCACGCCTATTGAGAGTGAAAACATATAATTTGAGGCCCAAAATATATTTATTTTAAAAATCCACGTCTAGAGAACTTATGGGGGCTGAAAATATATATTTTAAAAATCCAAGCCTAGAGAACTGATAGAGGATGAACAATTTTTCTTTGAAAAATATTTAAAAAATCCACGCTTAGAGAACTTATAGGTTCTGAAAATATATTTTTTGAAAAATCCACCGGTGGTGAACCAATAATATTTTAAAAACCCAGAACTTTAGCTCTGAGATCGTTTATCTTTTAATTTATGTTTTCGTTTTAAAAATTGAATATTAACTTTTTTCTCTCTTTTTAATTTCCAGTCTAATCTACCATTTGCCGAGGTACTGTGTAAAAATCGTTACGTAGGACGTACCTTTATTCAGCCCTCTACACGTTTACGTAAATTGGGTGTTGCCAAGAAATTTGGCGCCCTTTCCGAAAACGTCGAAGGCAAACGTGTGGTTTTAATTGATGACTCTATTGTGCGAGGTAATACCATCGGACCCATTATTAAATTGCTAAAAGATGCCGGAGCCATAGAGGTACATATACGTATTGCCAGTCCTCCATTGCAATATCCATGTTATATGGGTATTAATATACCCACCAGAGAGGAATTGATTGCAAATAAATTAAATGCCAAGCAATTGGCTTCCTATGTGGGTAAGTAAAAGAAAATTCTAAAACTTTATTACATTTCCAAAACTTATTTTTGTGTAACCTTTTTCCAGGTGCCGACAGTTTGGCTTATTTGAGTGTAGAGGGTTTAGTCAAAGCCGTTGAATACAACAAAACCAGTTCAAATCCCACCAAAACTGGTTATTGCACAGCCTGCTTGACTGGCGAATATCCAGGTGGCCTGCCCGAAGAACTTAGCTGGTAGCTGCTGTACCGCCCAAGAACATGGTGTTCCCGTGTAGATTAAGTTCGTTTTACTTATCATTAAGTCATATTCTTTATTTAATTTGCCAAAGATAATTTTGTGTCCTTGCTATTTTTCCCCTTCCTGTTTTCCCATATCCTTCATATCTCTTGAGCGCACACACATACATACGCATATGTGAAATATTTCTTGCACTAACCACCAATTTTACTTATTATTCGCACCCATAACGACCAGACCATTCACTCTCACACACCCTTAGTTATAGTAATATTCTTAGCATATCTGCAAGAACAAAAAACACAACCACACATACTTATTATGCATAAAATAATAAAATTTTAATCTTTTTTAAACATAAAAATAATGAAATGTTTACATAAGTTACAAGGAGGCTATTAAGCCTAATTTGCCCAACATCTACGCCAGAGCTGTTTGCTTTTCTTTCATTGACTTGGCTGATGAGGTGGCTAGATGTGGAATATTTACTTGGGCTACTACCACTACTGTTTTGTTTTCTTCTTGTGTTTCTTCAACACCCAAATGTCATCAGCAGCCAGTCAGTCAGATAGCAATGTGTTGTGGGTTTATATTTTTTTCTTTTTGACATCTTTCACTTCGTTTTTATGTCACTTTAAATGCAAATTTCCGTTTTTTTTGCTGGCAAAGTCGTCATGCGATATAATTATCCTGTCACATGATTATAATTTTATGATTACGAATGTAACCAATGGAAGAGAGTCTCTGTATGCGTGAAAGTTTGCGTTGCAAAGAGGGAGGATTGTAAATGTACGGAAAGTCAAATGGCAAATATAATGATGGAACATACGAACCTTCTGCTATGGAGTTCTCCGTAAAGAAATCCGGTGGACATAAAAATAGCGACCGGTTGTCAGTATTTTGAAGGGGCTGTAATTGGTTAGTAATTTTTTGAGAGTAATTACCATTTTCTTAGAAATTGTTCATGGGTGGACATTACCCCCATATAGTGTACTGCCCCATTATCGAAGAAGACTTTCATATCTTACAACACATCCGTGAAAGTTCGTTATTTTATTTCGTCCGCTTATTTTTTACCGCAATAAAACCGAAGTCCGCACTCGGGGGCAATTCTTTCCATTATAAAATATCACCTGTTGTCACTGCGGAATGCATTTGTTATGGATCAATTTCTTACCAACAAGGAATGGATTTTTTTTTATTCCTACTTCATCGTGGTCTCAATTTAACGTAATATAAAGTCATGGACTTTTTTAATTCTGACGCTATGCAGACGTCGGAATAAATCCCATAAGACCTCGCACGAGATTCTGATTACCCTGGAAGTATTGTTGTTGTAGCAACAAAATAAGAATTTTGACAATTTTGCAACTTGAATAGGATGTGGAGTTGAAGAGGTTGAGAGGTTGAAGAGTTGAAGAGGTTAGGCAGTTGAAGAGATGCAACGTGTCGTGTGGTTCTAGTCCACATTTAGGACATGTATTATTAATAGAGCCGCCAATTCTTGCTTAATAGGAATTGAGGCGTCTGCACCATCTGCTAAGACTACTCGGGACAGCTCCTTCTCCTCTACTGTGATAGATGGGCGGGGTCTTCGATTATGGTATTCACATGATATTGCTCTACTTCCTGAGCGACTGAATGAACAAGTAAGATCATCGTCTCCGCATGAAAATGGTTCACTGGAGTCATGGTAAGTTCAGAGGCCACCATTCTTACAGGTCTGTGTATCACTTACATTCCGCTGTGTATCACTTACATTCGCAGCCCACACTGGTGCCGCATAACTTACCACTGACCGACCTACTGCTTTATATGCAGAAACCAAGGTTTCTTTGTCAGCGCGTCAACGGCCGCCGGCTAGCGACTTCTCAGCTTATCGCATAAAGCAGTGGCATGCGCAGAAGACTTGAAATATCTATCGAACGTTACACCCAGTATCTTGGGGACGTTTTTGGTTGAAATCAGTTCTCCATGGACATTATGTTCAGCGGGAGTTTCATGGGATGGATTATGAAAACTTTGTATACGAACTCTAGCGGATTCGAAAATATTTTGATTTCTGAGTGCTCTTTGGGTAGATATGGAAATGACTTTATAACCGTGAACATTTGAAGGCTATTCAATTTGTGAAGATGCACTGCATCTATGCTAGAGCCTGGTTGTAAGTACCGCAGTGGCTGTAATTTTGCATTCCGGACTCTTGGTGGGAAATTCATGTTTTGACATAGGGCCCATAAATATGTCCCGTCAGATTTTAGGTACTTGCATGATCCTACACGATTTTTTCAAATTGGGTCTGGGGTTTAGAGGTCCATGTTTCAACGTATCATTCCTAAAATAGCCATGTCCTATTTTCAATATTTTGGTGGCTTCAGTTTCGTGTGTGAACACTGTGACTATAAAAAGGCAATTTTGGATTTTTGAGGATAAAATGACATTTGCCAAAACATTTTGAAATTTAAAGGTCCCGCCACACGACCTGTATGCTGATGGTCTTCAAGGAAATACAGAATTTCCGTAACTATAATTTTCTGTAATTTTGTATTTCCTTTTCTCAGAGGATAAAACACATCCTAGCAGACTATTTATATCAGTTCGGGCTGATGGTATGAAAAGTTCTGGTCTGGTTGTTTGAGATTACACAACTTTTTTGGACAATATATGTAAGCATAGGTCCAGGTTTTAACAAAGCAGTCATATAATGGCTTTATTTTCAAGCACTGTGACTTTAAAGAGGTAATTTGGGTTTTCTTAGTATAAAATACCACTTGCCAGAACACTTTTAATATTGGACATAGACTCCCGTTTAAATAACCCGACCTTCTTCGGTCAAACCTCATTATCTGCAATGGTATATTTTAAATACTAATATGATAATATAGAAATAGCTTCTGTAAATATTTACAATGACCACAACTTTGAACTACCCTCGTACTTAGTAATACAATTTCCTTCGTTCAATGTGTCCTTCGACCAAATAAAAAACAACGAATAGCAACACTATGTCTGTATACAACATAAATTTATGCAATATGCTGGTAATGTCATCGTTATTATGGTTATCCCCCGCCATACCACCTCAACAAATATTAAGACAACATTTCTCCAAAGGCGTTAACATTTACAAAAGAAGATTAGACCACAAAGAAGATGATGATAATAATGTGCGAGTGTGAAGAAAAAAAGCAACAACAAAAACAATAACACCAATAAACTAAACTAAAAAAAATGAAATTGAATTCATAAGGATAATTCACTATAAAATATACACATTATTTGTCTCAAGGCAAACGAAGTTAAAAAAAAAACTGAATATTCGCAGGGGATGTCATGAATTTGCCAACCGATACAGTTTAAATGCCAAGAAAAGAAAATAAATGTGCACACACACAAGGGTATATTATCCTTAACGGGCCTTTAATCTGGTGGATATGAAAAAGACTTGGATTGCAATATTGCAAAGGTGGGGTATAGCGGGGTTTTTTTGTTTATCTATGAGTTTAGAGTTTGCAAATCGAGGGTAATACAAACATAGGCAGTTTGATGTATTTGCAAGGACTGGGATATGCATATTCGCAAAGAAGAAAATATTAAAAAAATGTGGTATGAATGCAAACATGTAGTAGTAGTAACTATTGCGTTTTTTTATATATTTGTTAATATATTATAAAGAAAATTTGTGGATCTCAAGGCGGCATTGTTGTCAAAATTGAGACCAAAAATGTTACATCGGACCCACAATCTTCCCAGCAATTATATTGAAAATATATGGCCCTTTCCAAATTTTATTTCTTAACATTTACAAAATATTACCCTTAACTAGTACTAACATCCCCAAAAACTTACCTCTCAAGTCATCTTAGAACATAGAAAACAGATACTTGTGCTATAAAAATGACACACCCGTGTTCCGAGCAAATATGTTGACAGCATCCAAGCAATATAAACAACCAACCAACGCTTTTTTTATATTTTAAAACAAAAGAAACATGTAATGTCCGACCCTCTTAAAAACCCCCCACAAAACATGGTACGAACATTTTTTTAATAACAGTTTTTCAGTTTTCCACACTACATGCAATGTCGTCAGCATGAACTGTTTCAAATAGTAAGAAAGAATGGGGTCCCAACCTAAAATCGTCCTAGTTTTCAGTGGGCGGAGGTTTTATAATGTGTAATGGGGCGGTTGGATGGATGGTTGGCTGGCTGGCTGGTCGGAAGAAGAAGGTTGAACGTTATGTAAATTAATGTTTACTCAACATCTTTTTAGCAAGAAAATAAAAACGTTACTCTTGCCATTTTCCGCAATATAAATAGACTGGCGAATGAAAGGACTCTCTTTGAAGATGTGCAATTTTGTGAATCCTTGAGATGTGACACAGTGGGAGATTTTTTGATGGAATAAAAACCGTGAAAAACTCCTGAAATCATTTGGGACACTAATTGGAGTTCTACGTCAATATTTAGGTATGTATATTGAGAAATCTAAGAGCTAGATTGTGACTGTGACTCATTGTGAAAATAGGACCAATATAACGGGACTATGTCGATATACCTAAGTAGGTCCCTTTGTATTGCCAATTTTCGCCTATTCTAGGCCTTGAAAAATATTCTTTAAAAAATCCACGCCTATTCTAGGCCTTGAAAAATATTCTTTAAAAAATCCACGCCTATTCTAGGCCTTGAAAAATATTCTTTAATAAATCCACGCCTAAAATATTCTTAAAAAATCCACGCCTATTCTAGGCCCTATTCTTAAAAAATCCACGCCTATTCTAGGCCCTATTCTTAAAAAATCCACGCCTATTCTAGGCCCTATTCTAGGCCTTGAAAAATATTCTTTAAAAAATCCACGCCTATTCTAGGCCTTGAAAAATATTCTTTAAAAAATCCACGCCTATTCTAGGCCTTGAAAAATATTCTTTAAAAAATCCACGCCTATTCTAGGCCTTGAAAAATATTCTTTAAAAAATCCACGCCTATTCTAGGCCTTGAAAAATATTCTTTAAAAAATCCACGCCTATTCTAGGCCTTGAAAAATATTCTTTAAAAAATCCACGCCTATTCTAGGCCTTGAAAAATATTCTTTAAAAAATCCACGCCTATTCTAGGCCTTGAAAAATATTCTTTAAAAAATCCACGCCTATTCTAGGCCTTGAAAAATATTCTTTAAAAAATCCACGCCTATTCTAGGCCTTGAAAAATATTCTTTAAAAAATCCACGCCTATTCTAGGCCTTGAAAAATATTCTTTAAAAAATCCACGCCTATTCTAGGCCTTGAAAAATATTCTTTGAAAAAAAATCCACGCCTATTCTAGGCCTTGAAAAATATTCTTTAAAAAATCCACGCCTATTCTAGGCCTTGAAAAATATTCTTTAAAAAATCCACGCCTATTCTAGGCCTTGAAAAATATTCTTTAAAAAATCCACGCCTATTCTAGGCCTTGAAAAATATTCTTTAAAAAATCCACGCCTATTCTAGGCCTTGAAAAATATTCTTTAAAAAATCCACGCCTATTCTAGGCCTTGAAAAATATTCTTTAAAAAATCCACGCCTATTCTAGGCCTTGAAAAATATTCTTTAAAAAATCCACGCCTATTCTAGGCCTTGAAAAATATTCTTTAAAAAATCCACGCCTATTCTAGGCCTTGAAAAATATTCTTTAAAAAATCCACGCCTATTCTAGGCCTTGAAAAATATTCTTTAAAAAATCCACGCCTATTCTAGGCCTTAAAAAATATTCTTTAAAAAATCCACGCCTATTCTGGGCTGTTGTTTAGAAGCTAAATTTATTTAGCAATTTAATAAAAGTAAAGCACATTGTCATACAAATCCACAGACATTTATCCAGGCAATCACTCAGTAACATATTTGGTTTGCCAAAACAGAAAAAATCCAATAACACTTAAGGTAAGATGAGGCGGCAATCACTTGGCAGCGTGTAAATAAATAGCTGGTGTGTTTCATAAAAATAACAAACCAGTGGTGGAAGTGCGTATATTTACTGCTTATGAAATTCAATCTAGAAAAAAGTAAATAAAATTTTGAAGAATTATGGCTAATGTATGCAAATTAAATGTCTTGGCTTTATTTTGTGTCCTGGCATGGGATTTGGAAGTTCATATTAATTCATTGTGGTCTACCAAAAAAATCAACCAACAACCCCAATAAGGGAAACCTAGAAATAACAACAAATAGACAAACACAAACATATTTACATAAATTGATTTAAATTAAATATTTATCTATTTATTTGTTTGTTCATTAGTTTATTGAACAAATTTCTTTTCATTTAGAATATCCTTAAAATGTTTACCAAAGAACATATCCTTAGGGATAGTTGTCCTTTTCCTTAAAGCAACAAGTGTCACAATCACCAACAAAAGTCAAGTTTCCCTTACAACGAACGTGTTTGGCTTGCCATAAATCGTTTTAGTTTCTTTTGGATTTCCTCACATCCTTTTTGTGGTCACTTACCGGCTATTCATTACACAAATGAATACATTTTCTAGAGGACGACGTCTTTACAAATGTTTATCTTCCTTAAAACTTGACATTGCATGTAAATTGGTGATGTTTCACATGTTCTCTTTTTCGTTGTTGTCATCAATTTGATTCACAGTTCAATTGATATTCATTCATTTGCTGTCGTCAGGAATAAAAGAAGTGCACAAAGGCCGAACTTGGAATACCCCACATCATATCATTGAAAAAATATTCGTTAAAAAGTCCACGCCTATCAAAAGCCTTGAAAATGTTCCTTAAAATCCACGCCTATCAGAAGCCTTAAAAATTTTCCCTTATAATCAAAAGCCTTGAAAAATGTTCCTTAGAATCCACGCCTATCAGAAGCCTTGAAAAAAATATTCCTTAGTTCCTTAGAATCCACGCCTATCAGAAGACTTGAAAAAATATTACTTAAAAAATCCACGCCTATCAGAAGCCTTGAAAAAATATTCCTTAAAAAATCCACGCCTTTCAGAAGCCTTGTAAAAATATTCCTTAAAAAATCTACGCCTATCAGAAGCCTTGAAAAAATATTCCTTAAAAAATCTACGCCTATGAGAAGCCTTGAAAAAATATTCCTTAAAAAATCCACGCCTTTCAGAAGCCTTGAAAAAATATTCCTTAAAAAATCCACGCCTTTCAGAAGGTTTGAAAAAATATTCCTTAAAAAATCTACGCCTATCAGAAGCCTTGAAAAAATATTCCTTAAAAAATCCACGCCTATCAAAAGCCTTAAAAAAATATTCCTTATAAAGTCCACGCCTATCAGAAGCCTTGAAAAAAATATTCCTTAGAAAGTCCACGCCTATCAGAAGCCTTGAACAAAATATTCCCCAAAAAATCCACGCCTATCAGAAGCCTTGAAAAAAATATTCCTTAAAAAATCCACGCCTATCAGAAGCCTTGAACAAAATATTCCTTAAAAAATCGACGCCTATCCAGAAGCCTTGAACAAAATATTCCTTAAAAAATCGACCCCTATCCAGAAGCCTTGAAAAAATATTCCTTAAAAAATCCACGCCTTTCAGAAGCCTTGAAAAAATATTCCTTAAAAAATCCACGCCTATCAGAAGCCTTGAAAAAATATTCCTTAAAAAATCCACGCCTATCAGAAGCCCTGAAAAAATATTATTCCTTAAAAAGTCCACGCCTATCAAAAGCCTTGAAAAAAATTCCTTAAAAAATCCACGCCTATCAGAAGCCCTGAAAAATATTCCTTAAAAAATCCACGCCTATCAGAAGCCTGGAAAAAATATTCCTTAAAAAATCCACGCCTATCATAAGCCTTGAAAAAATATTCCTTAAAAAATCCACGCCTATCTGTAATAAACCCAAGCCTATTGGAAGCCTTGAAGAAATATTCTGTAAGAAACCCAAGCCTATCGGAAGCCTTGAAAAAATATACCTTAAAAAGTCCACGTCTATCAGAAGCCTTGAAAAAAATCCTTCAAAAGTCCACGCCTATCAGAAGCCATTATAAAAATATTCCTGAAAAAGTCCAAGCCTATCAGAAGCCTTGAAAAAAATTCCTTAAAAAGTCCACGCCTATCAGAAGCCTTGAAAAAAAATCTTAAAAAGCCCACGCCTATCAGAAGCCTTGAAAAAATATTTCTTAAACAGTCCACGCCTATCAGAAGTCTTGAAAAAATATTCCTCAAAAAGTCCACGCCTATCGGAAGCCTTGAACAAATATTCTTTAAATATTCCCCGTCTATGGGAAGTCTTGAAAAAATATTCTTTTAAAAAATCCATGCCTATCAGAAGCCTTTAAAAAGTATTCCTTAAAAAAACCTTTATACCCTTGAAAATATTCTTTTAAAATTCGTGCATATCGGCAGCCTACAAAATACCCATTATAGAGTACTCAGAATACAAAAACAAACATGTGGACACTTTAAATAGCCCACAAATTTAGTTTATTTATTTCTTCCCCCAGCCCGTTATTTTCTCAATATCCTCTGAAGGTTCTTTTAATTACAACTTTTTTTGCATTTAACGAGATTTTTGTTTTAAGTTATATCCCGTAATGTCCTGGCATTGTCATTTAGTCTATCATTGTCTTTCGGTCCGAATAAGTTCGGTTGGAGGTGTTTGCTGTCCGTTCTCAGGCGTTTTCTCAAAATATCAGACGGAATGTCGTCGTGGTTGTTGTTTTTCAAATGTCCTTCGTTGTTATTGCTGTAACGTTTTAATTTATACAAAATTTATGTAAATTTTGTTAAAAGTTTCATGATTGTTGTTTGGTTAAAGTTCGGAAAAACCGGACGGCATCACTATATCACATCACATACTACAACACTACATGCCACACCTTTTCGATTCCAATGAGGTTTATTGTGGTGGGGGTAGGGTGTTCGTGTTTTGTTGCGGTTTAAAGACATCCGGTATGTGGACATATTTTGATATTATTTTTTTCTTGGAAGGTAGGTAGAATTTTAAATGATTCAATACATAGATAAGCTTAAGTTATAAAATATAAATTGAAATAAAATATATACAGCCTGTTTTTATAAAATTCCAAACGAACGAATTCGAGTGACTTACGACCAAACCTTTATTTATGTTTATAAATGTTTTCTGATTCAAAACAAAAATAAATGACATATTTTTCAAAACCAAGGAGTTTGGTCGTGAGTCACTCGAATTCGTTCGTTTGGATTTTTACAAAAACAGGCTGATAATTCTAAATTGGAACAATATAAGTAAAAATGGGCTTGAATCCTAATATGAATGCTGCAAGATATATAGCTGACGGGTTTTTAGTAATCTTATTACTTAAAATATTTATGGAAATCCCTATATCATTTCGAGTGTATACTAATGTTGTACGTACTCATTTTTATACCCAACACAACTATGTTGTCAGGGTATTATAGCTTTGTGCAGCCCCAAGAGTTTGTAACGCCGTGAAATATTGGTCCTAGACCCACGGTTAAGTATATCGTATCATATCTCGACTAGCTGAGTCGATCTAGAGATGTGTGTCCGTTCGCCACAGTTATGGACCAATCTTCATGAAATTTTGCAAGTGGGATGGGTTCGGCCCAATGAAGACACCTATTGTTTTTGGTAAAGATCGGTTAATATTTAGGCGATGAAATGGACCAAATACTTAATTTTTGTCGGTTTTTCTGGTCGCTCCACAGGCCGCAATTATGGCCCGAACATCGTGAAATTTTACATGGAGAAGGGGATCGTGCCAAAAAAAAAAAGGTATGTCCTGTTTTGATAAAGATCGGTCAATATTTAGCGGGTCAAATAGACCCTGACTTTTGTGTGAAAAATGACAAAATGTGTATTCTATAGCGTATATATTTACTCCTGAAGGACATAGAGCCGAGAAGTTGATAGTGTACCCAAAAAGACTTTTTCACATTTAAATTGATGCCAATTATATTGTCGTATGTACTCGGATGCGGGAGTTACACATAAATATTTACGGGTGGTTACATATTCAGATATTATTTAGTAACCCATTACCCCACTAGAGGGCGGAAATATAACGCTGATCGCTTCGTAATGGTCCATGAGGTTCTAGTTATGGTTAAGGACAATGCCTATAATTTTCGGTGATGATCAGATAATAATATTGGAATGAAGTGGACCGAAAACTTACATTTTTTGTGTTTTTTTTTTTCAAGTCGATCTACAGGCCACAATTGAAACCCAACCTCACAACATAACCCACGGTAAAGAGGATATGGACAAGTACAACCCTCTTCTACTGAATATTAGAAATATTTGTTGGCATCTAGTCGGTCTAGAGGGTGCAAATATCGCGAAATATAGCCCAAGTTCTGAATATAGAACCATAGAAAGTTATATTTTCGTCGAAGTTGTGTATGGTTTCATATGGTCGGCCCCATCCGACTATACTGCTCCGCTCACTGGTTTTCAAAATATATTTACAAACCAACATTTTTATTACCTAAACTTTCTTTCCGAACTTCTATTGGTCATGGTTTTAATTTTCTTGGAATGTATAGCTTCCATAATAGGAAAACTGATTAAGAGTTTAATTGAATTAATCCCGCAACAGTGTTGCACATTATTAGTGTTGTTTCAAAAACAATGTCATTCATCAAATTGGCATTCACGTGAGCATACAATCAAACGGAACGGAAGTTAAGGCAACAACAAAATGCATTAAATTAAAATTAATTTTAATATTAAAAAGAAAACGCAGAGAAACAACAAAAGCAATCAGAAAATCTTCTGTAACACAAAATTGCAATTGTTTAATTTTATTGTTTAAAATCAAAATTAAAAAAGAACGCAATGTTGTTGTAATGCATTTTTAGTTGTTGCCATTAACAATTGTTGTATTTATTTATTTTTTTTGGTTTGTACCAACCACGAAGGCCGGACGGACCGGCCGTTACATTGGGAAAACTGGGAATTAGTGTCGGCGCGCGGATTTGCGCTGATGAAAAATGTCATCGCGTGTTAGCAGGTGATTTTCCCGCGCATTGATTATAGAGTGGGAGCTGTGGATGGCTGAACTCATTCGTTCGTTCAATGTTTTGTTGGCATTTGTTGCATGTTGTTCATTTTTTTGTGGCAACAAGTCAGTAAATGAAATTATAACTTACCCATTGAGTTACAGGGGATTTTAGGCTGAAATGAAAATAAAACAACAACATCAAAACATCATTGTTGGGATAATATTATAGTAATTATTTCGAGTGGAGGGGGGAAAGAGTAGTAAAAAACTGCATGTTTTGTTTTAGTTGCTAATGGCGGCCGAGTATTAGCAATTTGCTGCCGCAAAAATGTCGCCATTTATTCATTTACCAAAAAACAATTGTAAGCTATTCTAATTATGTCAAAGTAATAATAAAAATAATGAAAAACTATTTTTTATGCATTAAAATGTGGTCATGATATGAAATTTAATTATGGATATATCCGGTGTATATTTATATTCATTTGTTTTTTATAACTGCTATATATTTAATGGCATAATTAAAATAAAAATATAAATATCAAAGGATATAATTAAAAATTAATTGTAAATACTAGGATTGTTGTATTATACAATATTTATAAACATAATTTAACCATAAACAAATGGAAACATTACGTCTTAGCAATAATCTTTCAATACTGTTCCTTCCATATAAATTACCCATCCCATTTTCATTATGATGCAAGTCCTAGCTGCATATAATTTGATATTTTATTTTCTCAGACGATAGAATTACCTCCATATAAAGGTCCCGACCGATTTTAGGTATTTGACCACCAAAGCTAATGCGGAGTATATACACCTTGATACAAAGTTGTGCCTCCCGAAATATTGATTTAATCCCACAAGATTCTTTGCCTTAAATCAGATAGTTTGGAATTCTTCAAAAAAGCCTGTTTAAACATAACTTGATTAATTGGTTCCACGCCGTACTTGGTAAAAATATTACTATGTGAACATTTTAGATAAATTGGAGACTTCATTTGAGACTTCACTGCTTTGGAATAGATATTGGTTTGGTAAAATATTTAAAAGTTTAGATCAAAACTAATAATCGCTTGGTGTTACTTATTCATATCGGGACCTTTATTTTTTGCATTGTGTGTTGGAAACTTGTTTATGCTTTAAAAAAAGTAAATGCTTAGGATCATCGGAATACCGACCACTAAGAGAGAATATTGTATGAGTGTTATTAATCCACATGTACCAACATTAAACATTTTCTGGGAAAAAGGATTTTACTCACCAACAATTTGGAATGAAAAATTACAGCCACTTTTATTAAATAAATATTGAAAAATACCCAATACGGGACGGGACCTATAAAGGGGGGCTATTTAAAAAATGGACCTATGTAGAAAATTTTTTAAAGTTTTTAAATCTTGAAGAACCTAATGTGCCAAATTACATCCATTTTGGGAGCTTCAATATTCAGAAAATTGGACCGTTATATGGGGTGTATGTTAAAATACGGAACTACATATTTATAATTTTTTGCAGAGATTTATGGCAGCCTCCAAAACCTGGAAAAGCAATTACGTACCTAAACGTAGACCGATATATCGTAATTTTAGTCTATTATAAAATTTGACCCGCAGCCATTCGAAGTAATTTTACAAACTCAATAAGCCTCTGAGGATCCTTGATATGCATGGAAATGATACGAAATTCCATCGGAAAATCTTTTTGACTTCCACGCACAAATAATCACAGATTTAACACCTTGCGGTTTCGTTCTTTTAGGACCACATGAAGGATACAGTCTAAACTAACAGTCCAGAGTAGATTCAAGAACTCATTTGCAATTCAAAACATCCTAGGAGTATTAGTAATACCTGTACAAAATTTAAAAGCTATATCATAAATACTCCGATTTATATAATGATTTAAAAATAGAGCCGGACATTGCTAAATAGATCTTTGGGGTCTGCAACCAATATTTCGATGTGTTGCTAATGGAATAACAAATTTAAAAATTGTTAATGAACAATATCTGACCGGAACCACTTTTTTATATCCTCTATTTACATTTTTGGATTGAAGTTGTTTTGTGAGTTATTTATAAGATTTGCAATGAAAGGGAAAGCCAGGAGGACGAACCTACGCACCCACCATTATGAGACGCTTCGCCATTGGTAAAGCGGCTCATCAGGCAATGGTCGTATGTTGATAACTTGTATTTATGTGGCCATTCATGCGAAATTGCATCTGCAAATTAAATTGAAATTTGTCAAAGTTCTACATTTGTCTTCATACTCGAAACAGTCATTAATAATTAACCCACAATTGTTTCCATTGTATACACATGATTTTGCACCAGCTTTTAGGAAGTGTTGTGTTGCTGTGAGGACTTAGGTTCGAACCCTAGCAGTGCTCAACTCAAATAATTTTTATCTATTTCGATTTCTCCTGTAAGGACGGTGATCATTCCAATTTTTCAAACTGTAGCTAAATCTTCCGATGTAGTTGAAAAATGGGCGAAATTCTTATATACTAGAAATATGGACCTAAACATTCAATTGTTTCCAAGGAGATAATCTCTTAAATTTTCAAATATCGAGAATTGGATGGTACTCCATATGATCACTATACCTAATACTATGGTTGGAAAATGTGCCCAAATTCCCCAACATTTGTACCAATATAGACACATTTTAGATAAGATGGACATGACTGAATTTTCTAACCAGTGATATATATTACAACGGAAATTAAGGTATTAAAATCATCAATGATCTGATTTATCCTAGATCAATTATATCTACCCAGTCGTAAAAAACGCAAAAAAAAAACTTAATATTAATTTACAGAGAACGGTTGGGAGTCCTCCTGAACAAATTTTCCGACAACATCATAATTCTTAGGTTAAAATATATAGAGCACCGAATACCAGAGATTCCATTGGAATCTTTCGTAATTATCTTTCATATTTTTAATAAAGTGAGAACTGGGGAAGTTTCCTTAAAGTTCCTAGAAGGTGTTTACTAACAGAAAAATAACATAGATGTACTAACTACACTTTGACAATTGTGGAAAATTCTTTTCAATTTCTATTAACCAAACATGCTACGAATTTCACAGAACAAAACTATTGCCTGATAGAAAAAAATCCAATTACGTGTTCTGGTTGTTCTCGAAAATTCGTCATCATGTCGAAATTTCAAATGGAAAGGAAAGTTCATAAGAATGCAATGATGGTCCCACTATGGGTGCAAACAAAATGGTATAGCTTGTTGGCTTGCATTTGTTGCCAAATGAATTTCCACATGGTCGCTCATCTGAAAATAACGAAAAAAATACATTGCAAATAGAAAAAATACAAAAACAAAACTCCTCCACAATTGGAAATCCGTTGAAGTTGTTGTTGTTTCAGGGGGCTATGGTCGACGAATGAGCTTCATGCTCAGCTACAACAATAACAATATTTTTTGTTTTTATTTTGAAGTTTTAATTATTTTTTGTTTTGTTTTTCTGTATATATATTTTTATGTTTGTTGCTGTTGCGTTTTTTTATTGTGGAGCCATTGTGGGAAAACAACATCCCGTTGATGTTCTTAACCATGGAATAAAAAAACAAAAACCAACAACACCCACTTGGCCATTTGCCATTGTGAAATATAACCCCCCAACATTGGCACGACAAGTGCAACCAATTAATTGTCAGTGACTGTTGCATGTCAACCAGTCAGCCAGCCAGAAAGTTTGCGATCCAGCACAGAGCAGAGTGTGTTCGTTTTTCCTGCAATTGGGCTGCTGCATGCAGCTGACAGCAGCCCCAGGCATTAATTCTATAAGGTATCCATTCACAGAGCCATGACTGAGTGTGAGTTTCAACTCGAATGTTTTTTTTCTACTTTTGTATGGAGGGAAGCCATTATTTTCTATCTAAAGTTTTTGTTTTAATAATAATAAAAAAATAAAAACAACAAATTAAAATCAGTTGTAGCTCCTCTTTCACAGGCATGGCAATGCGAAAACATTTGAAATATGTTGCCGTCAAAGCGTCGCTGACAACCTCCTGCTTTCACATTCGGCAAAACACTAACAAAACTCCACAAGTGTTCGTTAAGTTCTCTCTCCCCCCGGAAAACATCCATCTTTATGCGGCTCCCCAATTTGTGCGTTGTATGTACGCATGTCCTGCTAATATTTTGGCACAGCTCCATCCTTGTCTTTTGCGTTGGTTGATTTCCTGTTGGATACCTCAACAAGGTTTGGATCTGTACTGAGCACACAGTGCGTGACTTTTAGAGCCATCTAGTGTTATCAATGGTAATTTAAAAAATCATCATCAGTTCACCTTGATATTTTTCCACAAAGGTTGTTGGAATTTATTAGAATTTATATTTGTTTAGATTTAGAGATATACTTGCTGTTATCTAAGTTTGTCGTTTTTTTCTTCTTCTCATTTCATCAGTTAGTTGGCTGTTCGAGCCCCTTCACATACTTTTTAAATCACGTACGAATCCATCATATTTCGTTTGGTTTTATTTCATACTTGACAACTGTGAGAATTTTCTTGTTGTGTCTGTACCGCACCAGCCGAAATCAGATTGTGTGCAACGACGACGAATCGGTGCCACCAAATGAACTACTATTGCGATTTGATATCGCGGCCTGTGAAAATTGGGCACGTTTCTTTAAGGTTTTACATCACCAGTGAAGAGTTATTGGACTTGAAGTCATAAAACGTTTCAGTGCTTTTTGGTTCCGAAAAAAATTATATGGGAATGTCGAACATCGGTGGCAAATAAAAGTTGGAAGCCTGTGACCACCAAACCAAAGATACAAAGGTAGATATTTGTTTATTTAAGTTTTGGTGAATGATCTGACGAATTTCCATTGAATTTGTTGGTGATTAGAGATTCAAATCGGAAATAGTAAAAATATAAAATAACATTTTATTTCCGACGGCCATCAAAGGAAAATTTTTATACACATTATCATGAGGTGTGCATTCAAAATACCTAAAATTTATTTGGGTAATATTTAGTGATAATAATGTTACCAGAAAATTGAAAATTTTCTGCAAAAACTTTTTCATCCACCAAAATCCCGAAATGCCTAATAGAAGCTGCTTCAGTTTACAAATGTGTCTTTGAACAACAAATTTCGAAAAGGGTCAGGGACCTTAATATGGACGTAAAGGGAGCTGGAAGTAGTTTTTTTATAGACAAGCAGTGGAGATTAATAGGATAGAGTTTCTACAGACGAACTGAAGATTGCCTTTATAAACGTAGAAGTAGGATTTTTTTAGAAGATTAGAAGGGAGTATCTGTAGACACGAACTAAAGGGAAAGGTGACATAGATATGCTAAAGGAAAAGGTGACATAGATATGCGACGAAGGTCAAGGTCTCTATTAACGAGATGAAGATTCAGGTAGTCTTAATAGGCGATTGGAGTCCAGAAAAAATTATGAACGATCTGCAGGCAGTCTGAAGTGAGTGTTTATGGCTGAACGGAAGCGATTTTTTTCCGGAAGTGCAGGGGCAGGCATTTTAGTGACTTATAGCCTTCTACTATATTCAATAAAAGACCCAATATAAATACGAATAGCTTTAAATACCCTCTGAAAGATCTTATATTTTCTATAAACCCTCTGTAATGCGAATTATATTCCGTAGAAGTTTCTCCAAGCGGCCTGCCATTGAATAGAAGTAGAGTGCCCTTCACTTTTATTTCTAAGATTTTAGACACATTTTCCAACCGACCGCATTGCGGTTTCTTGGATAAGGGAGCCACACAATTTTAGGTTTTCCCAGAGGATAATTTCTTCACACAGATTTACAATTACATAGACACCATATAAATTTAAACAAAATCCGTTACAGAAATTTTATAATCTATTTAAAAAGGTCGCTTCCTAACACTTTATCGAGTATATCGCCTTTAGGAGACCTCTAAAGGAATCTCCAAAAACGGACTCATAGTTCCTATTAACACTCTGTGAAGTGACTAATATTCCGTAGAAGCTTCTCCAAGCGGTTTGTCATTCGATGGACGTCACTCTAATATTGCCCTTCACTCTTCAACATTTTTGTTTTCTGTAGCAGATCCTCTAAGAGCCTCTTTTGAAAAAATTCTTCTCTAGGAGAATTCTGTTGTATAAAACCCCTAATAGACATAATTTCGACAAAAATCTAAAGAAGATGCCACTCAAAGGAACTTATTTTATAATATATAAGCCCCTCTAAGACAATTTTAATCTACAGAACATCCATTATGGGAATTCTATATTCTAATGTCATCGAAAGCATTCTATTCTATAGAAGCCGATCTTCTTTATAATTATAAGGAACTTATATATTATAGACGCCCATATAAGGGACTTCGGTTGTATAGGAGCCGGTATATAGGAAGTCTAAGACCACTTAAAGGGTCTTTCATCTCAGGGAATCCTATTCTATAGAATCCCCTCTAATGGAATTATATTCTATATAATCCCCTCTAAAGGACTTTTATTCCATAAAAGCCCGTATAATGGACTTATATTCTATGTAAGTACATATAAGGGACTTTAGTTGAATTTAAACTATTTTAAAAAAAGTTCTACTCTATAAAATCACCTGTAAAGCACTACTAAAGAATCCACTCTAGGGAATGTCTTTTTTTAGAAATCTATCTGAACGACTTAGGTTGAGTATTGATCCTCTATGGAAACTTATATAAAAGTCTCTCTAGTGTTATACACTATATAAGCTCCTTTAAGGAATGTATTTATATTGACCTCTATAGCGATATTATAAACGAACATCGTTCCATGGGACCTTTTGTAGACGGAGTTTATTATATAGGGCTGATATAAAGCCACTTCAAGCAGTAATTAATTTTTTATAAACAGTTCCGTTTCATTTCCGAACGGTTAACTAATCTGTCAACGTCTTATTTTTTGAAATTCGTTATTATTTTCAAAATGGCCATCAATGTTTGTTACCAAAAACACAAAGTATTGTCATTTACCAACAGGCCATAAAACGCCCCCAACTAAACACTTTCCCAGTTTATAATTATAGAGTTGGTAACTGAAACGGCCTAAACCGACCATACAATAATAATTAGACGAATTTCAACAAAATGACGGACATACGTTGTTGAAAATTCAAGCGAAGTTAAACTACAACAACTGCAACAAAAATGAGAAATAGAGGAGGAAGAACACCAAAATGTCAGTGAGAGTAATAATGAATGGGCTGTGTAGTGAGCGTAGCAACACAACCCAGATACACCACCTAGCGATATTATCCGCTGTGGAAAATAAGGGGTGGACCCCATGACCACCACCACCATTACAAATGGATAGACGGCAAAAGCACCTAAAACTCAGACAGCGGAACTGAAGAAATGTTACTAACAACCAGATTAGATCTTTAAACTCGAGCAAAGTGATCGAATAGCTGTGACTGGAACACTGGCAGCTTGCCGACCGGCCAGTGAGTGAATGAATGAACTGTTGTGGAAACTAACTAACTAAAAAGTATGGACTTTTGCTTTTTGTCACTGAAGCGTTGCATTTGGAAACGCTAAATGGCACAAAAGTGAACTGCACACCAAACCGAAATAACAATGGTCAGATGCCTCAAAAATAAATGTGTTTTAACTCTGGTCTTAATAGGAGAATTTCACATTGGGACTAAGGTGAAGAGAGGGGAGAGGATAAGGGGAAATAATTTAAATGTTGAGACAAATAACGGTACAGTGTTTAAAAAAGGAAACTGCATACTTTTATAAATAAGGGATCGCCCAGAAAACGCTGTTAATGACCGATCGCTTATGGAAACCTTTCTAAACCCTGTTGTTCAAGGTTGTCACTTCTATTATATACGTGACCTATACATTCCAAGGGCATCCACTTATGAATGGAGTTCAAAGAATATATTTAAGTCACATACACCCTGATAGTCTATAGTAGCCCTTCAGCGGATTTATATCCTAAAGTGGAACCTTTTTTATACATGTTCTTCTATAGGGGCCTCTACTCTATAAAACCTATATAAAGACTTTTAGTCCTATTGAGTCCCATCTAAGGAATTTGTATTTTGTTGAAGCCCCTCCAGGAGACTTATATTCCTTAATAAGGAACCTTTATTCTACACTCATTAGAACTTATATCCTACGGAAACACTTTAAGGTGTTTTATATTCTATAGAGGCATTCATCAAAGGAATTCATAAAAACTTCTCTAATATCCAACTCCTCTATAAATGTACTACTCGTCCAGTACCCCACCTAAGCACCCTGTATGAGAATTTAAGGGATTTCTCATTCTATAGAAAGTAATCTAAGACTACTTTTGTTTTACAGAAACCAGAACTTGCATTCTATAGTGTAAGGGGCATTATATTCAATAGAGGGTCAAGGGACATTCACTTGATAGGAGCCCTCTGAGAATATATATATTTTTTTACAAGCCAGTCTAAAGAGACCTATATTCATAGATGTTTCACTTTTTTCAGTAAAATGTAATATTAGGACATTCTATTCCACATATGCCTCGTTTAATGGGCTTAAATTCTATTGTAACCTCTTAAGTCTTATAGGAGTCTCATTTAAAGGAGCTTTAAAGCGTCATCTGGGAAACTTTATTTATATAGAGCTCTCTAAGAGGACTTAGAATCCGATCACCGATAGAAGCTCTTCAAAACCCCTCTACTCCACAACAGTGTTGATCTTTCTATAGAAGTACTTTTTTGTTTTTCTTATAAGCGAATTTTATCCTCTGGAAGTACCTTTAATGAAACTTTATTATTAATGTGGTTATCTTGGTACATAATACCATGAAAGTGGTATGTTTTAAGAGATCTTGTCCCCTGATGAATTTCCTTTGAGAGTAGTCCCATTATATAAAGCCTCTTTCTCTCTGAAACAAGGCCATCAGTGGGGATTTATTATAATGAAGACCTTTTATCCTTTACAAAAGTCCCTCAAAGAAATTTTTTCTGTAGAATCGCCCTCTAAAGGCCTCTTATTTTTTATAACCTCCTAAAATGTACATTTAATTCCTAAGGGAATTGAGGGACAAAGGGACTCCTATTCTATATAAATACTTAAGAGGCGACTCATCTTCCAAAAAAAAAATCCCCAAAAGGGATGTACATTTTACAGGGATTCATTAAGGGAACTTCTACTATATAGAAACGTCTCAAAGCCCATTTTAGATATTATATTCTCTAGAAGCACCTTTAAAGAACTTCTGTACTATAGAGGCACTTCTAAGAGTCATATATTTTACACAAGCGCCTCTAAAAAACATATATTCCATTAAGGACTATCCTATGGACATCAATTCATTAATTGGGTATCAATTCATGGACCTATATAAAATTTTCTCTAAATGATTGCTTTTCAATAAAAAATCCATCTAAAGGAAGTACATCTTCAATGTGGAGTGCTCGTCTTATAAAGGACTTATATTTTATAAATACCTATTAAAGGTAATTCTTTTCTATATAACCCTCTGTAAGGACTTTTTATTCCATTAAAGCATCTATAAGGCACTACCGCTATATAGAAAGTCATCTGAGGGACTTCATTTCAATAGAAGTCCACTTAGAAACTTTCATGAAATAGAAGCCTCTCTAAGGAACTCTTTTTTATAGGACCCCGAAGGTCTATAGGGGCCCTTAAGCAATTTTCTATTCTATAGGAGCCCCTCTAATGGGGCATTGTCCCATTTTTAACTCCATCATACACCCACTGTTTTCCGTGATGCTATTTACAAATACCACAAAACAAATTAATGCGACGTTAATTCTACTCTACTCTATGTTAACCGAATATGTATGTGTGTGTCAATGTAATACATTCAAATTTTACTTCCCAAAACAGATCTACATTCAGAGTAAAACTATGCACTACACAATGACCAGAAACCAGCTTGGAGTAGTTGCAGCTCCCTGCTGCTACTGCCGCAGTTGCCACCGCACTATCATTCTTGGCCATGTTATTTGTTATGGTCTGATATTATTTTTCGTGAAGATCTGATGTTGAGATAGCCATGGTCAAGTTCACGCTAGCGTGTCATTAGCGTGTAAAACGGTGCAACAAACGTAGCAAATATTGGAGACACTGCAACATGCAGCATGTTGCAAGCACCGGGAACAGAGGGTGAAAGCCATAAACAAATTAGGGCCTAGAACTCTAAACAATTGAAAATTGTAACGGATCTTAAAAACATTTCGGTAGTGGTGGTGAGTTGCATCAGTTTTTCTCCGTTGCAAAGGATCCTTGTTGACCGCCACAAGGTGCAACAAAATTTTTCTAAGCCGGTTTTTTGTCATCTCCCGCTTGTGTGGAAGAAAACAGCCAACCACATTCTTTTAGACAAGCATATCCTTGTGATAAGCATCTGTGTGCGGTTAACAGGACCTGCTGCAGCACCACACAATAAAAACGGTAAAGTGATACTCTGCATACCGTGACTTGGCAGCTACTTGTTTCTTCATGTTAGGGAGTGTAGAGTGGTCGCCGATGGAGTATTGAGTTTTGTTTTTTTTTGTTGTAATTAAATAACCCAAAACAAAAGTAGTTGGATAATGGACAGGTGAAACAAATTTTGAAATTGTCAGTTCATTAATAAGAAAAATTATGAACTATTATTTCACTGCCATCATTTTGTAGGTTGTGTAGTATCGTTTTGAAATTAATTTCAAATAATTTCATTTTAATTGTTCTGCGTTCAACGATGAAAGTGTTTTTTGGGAATTAAAACGCTATTACGAATTGTTGCATTATTGTAAGGAAAAGGTTTCCAAAGCGGAAAGAAGGGTTAACACCTTGTCGACTTTTTGTTGTTGAACTATGAGATGATTGTTTTAATCGATGAAACTGAAATAGTCATAGTTTAAGCAGGTGGATTATAGAATTTTATTATAGTAAACAATTGAAAGGTGTTCTTTGGTGGTAGATTGTATAATTTACTTATGTAAACACTACAATTTGTTTTCATCAAAAGAATTATTGTAGCCAAGTGTTTTTCCTTTGAAATTCAATCCAATTATAAAAACAAACCAATAAATTTATATAAAAGGATACATTATTGACTCCAAAAAAGTCGAAATTATAGTTATTCAGGAATGCTCTTTTAAAATTTTAAAGGGATTTTCAAAACATCTATAATACATTCCTTTAAAGCCCCACAAAGCATTAAAACATATATAGGAATGGTATGAGCTACGGAAAATTCGAAGAATACCTTTATTGTGAAAAGTGAATTTATTTTGTTCAAGGGTATCCATTATTATTTAATTATTTTTTATCACTTAATTCAAACCTTAAGAATATCCCATTTAAATTTCAATTACAATTCTAAACAACTATTGAAGACATGACCGATTGAATTCGACAGCGAAAATAGGATAAACCCAACGCAAAAGATCATTCACAATTTTTCCCCGATTTGTGTCCGAAAATGTCCTCTACATATTTTACTATTGTGGGAAGTTAATAATCGTAGATCATACCAGAACCAGACCTACCCTCCTTCTAATCCTGTTAAAATTCTTGGTGTTCGATGTTGTTTTTCCGCACATCGGATACACAGTTCACTCCTGTACCTTACTAACAAATATTAAACCAGTGAGCGGAGCAGTATAGTCGGACGGGGCCGACCATACGATACCCTACACAACTACCATGGAACTCTAACTTTCTGCGCATGTTTATTCCGAGTTCGGAAAATTAAGAAATTAAGTTTTGGTCCATTTCATCTCAAAATTTTATCTAAGATCATCCAAAATTATAATGTATTTTGTCCTTGATCATAACGGGATCTTCAGGGAAAATTTCAATGCGGTCAGCGCTATATTTTCGCTCTCTAATGTGGTATTGGGTTACTAAATAATATTTAAATTTAAGCACCTGAAATAGGTTGTAACTCCCACATCCGAGTACATACGACAATAAAATTGGTATCAATTTTGTCATTTTTCACACAAAAGTCAGGGTCCACTTCACCCGCTAAATATTGACCGATCTTTATCAAAACAGGTATGCTTATTCTTTGGTCCAATCCCCTTCTCCATGTAAAAATTCGAGATGTTTGGGCGAAAATTGCGGCCTCTGGAGCGATAAATATTGAAAATTTTGACCCCCTGTGGGGGAGTTACCAGAATAAGTGACCAATTGGTCTCATCTTCCTACTTAATCTAGGCTAGGTAAAGATAATCGTTTTGCATTTTATTATAAAATTCATTTTTAGCACAAGTTTCACCATTTTGTGGGGAAGGTACCAGAAGCAGTGGACCGATATTCCCCATCTTCGAACTTAAACTATGTTTGGAAGAAATAATAAGATGTGCTAACTGTGCGCAGCAGCCCGACAGACTGACAACGCACGGACGGACATGTGTAAATCGACTCCAAAATTTCTGAAACGGATTTGGTCCAAAAAAACATCGGGTCTAAAAACAACATTTTGATGAGGCACATTGTTATCGGGTCCAAGTGTATATACCCTCATTAGCCATAAGGCTGAGGGTGTAATTAATTTATAATATCAATTTATTCGAGTTGCAGTTAGACAAAAGTAAGCATATGGTGTGTCCAATCGGTCCACCTCTTCCTGTACACTCCCCCGTCACCTCACTCTATCAAATTTTTGAAATTTTTTTAAATCTCTTTTTTTTTGTATTTTCCTAATTGATCCTAACTCTGCCCATCACAGTTTTTAAACAAAACCTAGTTAAAGCTCACCGGTGTGACTTATCGGTCCACTCCCCTTAAGAGTTAAATTTTCAAATTCCGTCGTAATATGTTTCAAATAGAGTTATTGAGTCCACTCATTCATGGATGGCCAATACATTAAAATGCATACGGACAAAATTTATATGCTATTTACTACGAACCGATCAGGAACGTTAGCAGCGGTGCGGCCCGGTTCCCTCCGAAATTAATTTTTTTCACAGTAAATTTATGTTTTCAACAGCGAAATGAAATCCTGTGTACGTTGCTGGAACCGATGTAAAGCTAAATTCTAGATGTAATTCAATAAGCGTGCAATATAAGCATTTATAAGAAATCGGAATTATATATGAGAGCTATATCTAAATTTGAACTGATTTCAATTTCAATATGTTTTGACCATGCGGAAATGCAATCGAATCATTATGCAATACTCAATTTTTTAATTGAAATAGACAAAAAATATTCCCATTCCTATTAAATGATGAGGTAAATATCTCGACCAGTATTACAGATTTTCAAAATCTACTTTATTTACTCCTTTCCACAATAGTAATTCTTAACAAAAAATATTTCACAATAATACAAATAATCTATCTCTCAAATAATAAATATGCACAGATAATTTTATGCAACTTCCGATAAAACGTCAACAACAATCTTGATAATTATCAAATAAAATGTATAGCTCTTAGGAAAAAAGTACTCAATCACACATAACAATTTCCATATTGCATTTGAATTCGAAATTCCAATTGAAAAATTGATCGTTAAGCAGCACACATTTGTTGCTATTTAAAATGTAAATAACTTCACAGTCCGTAAATTGTTGTTAACATAATTGAACATAATCTTAACATGTCTTCGGAAATCGGAATAAATTATTGGGTATCGTGTTGCACAGTGTGTGTGAGTGTTTGAGAGAGTGTTTCTGGACTACACACTAAAAGAAAATCTATTAATTAGATAGAGAATAATAGAAATTCCAGAATAAAAGTAAAAGTTCAACACACATGAAATGTTAACAAATGAAATTAACTGATAGTATTAAAACAACAACAAAACAATGAAAATAAAAGCAAAATTAATGAAAATATGCTAATCAGAACACAACTGGCAACACATCAACAGCCAACACCACAAACAAACAAAAACAAAAAAATTAAGATATTCAAGAAAAAAAACTAACTATCGTTTATTTAATGGACAAATTATTGTAATGAATTAATTCTTGAACCGATAATGCACGAGTGAGTAGAGTACGTATATGAATGACTTGAAATGGAAATGCAAATGTGTGTATGAGTGCGCCATAGGTAGTTAAATGTGTTCATGAACTTATGTATGCAGAAAGGTTTGAAGAATGTCTTATTTTTAAACAAAGATATCAAAAAAAAAAATAAATAAATATAAATAAAAAACAAAAAAATATAAACAAATACAAACACAGTAGCCCTCTGCGAAAAGTTTGCATTTACATTTGAGCAAATTGAAGAAGACAGCTCAGAGAAGCCACCACGCCATGCAAATCAAGCCGGCTTTTTATGCAAGGAAGTTAGTGAGGAAAAATGCATATCTTTGCTAATTTTCCCAACGAAGAAATTACTTTGATTAAATATAATTTACTTCAATTTAAAGAAATCTAGCTCTTGGTCTATATGTATAAAAATCCTCATGGTGAAGATAGCCCTTGGCGATTATATAAAAAATCGAGGATTAAAATTAGCCACATGTCTAGTTTTTACTTCCTGGCGGGTTGATATATCTACTGTTCATAAATAAAAAAGCTTTATATCGTTGTTTGGGCCTATTACAGGATATTATTGAGATTATATTCCTTCAGTCAAATGACCAACAATTGTACAAAAATGTCGCTCATACTATTTTAAAAATGTTACCTTTTAAACTGTTCATGATTTCGAATAAATTAAAAATTATAAAAATTTTATGGGTAGACCCAGGGCCTATATCTATCATATATAAAAATATCTAAAATAAATTTATAGTAAACTTAATAAACGTAATTTTAGATTCAATTCGGTACGATGTGCAAAAGTTCGTGTCAATCGGACATACTTGGGGTCTCCGATGCACCATTTACTTAAAATCCGTCAAACGTATATGTGTGGGAGATATATATTCGGTTGGGGAAAAAGGAATCCATATTTTTATATGAACTATAGGACTATAACATGATTCGGAATGTCCGATTTGGGGCAAATATGAACCGTTTTGTTGTGTGATTTGTTGTCATTTTAAAGGTCCTGCCCCCTGTTTGCAAAAATATCTAGTAGTCGATTTTCACCATACTCCCTAGATACCAATTTTTTATCATTAAAGAAATGTTGAAATGCAAGAATAATAGGATACTTGCTTGGCGCCAAGTCCAGACTGTATGGCGGATGCACTGAAACTTCTCAACCAAGCTCCCGAAAATTCTGGCTTATCACTGTATATGTGCCTAGCGTTGTCCTGGTGGAACACGACACCTCTCCTGTTGACAAATTATGGTCAATTGTAAATGGTGTTATGGTCGATTTTTAGCTCTTGGTCGATGTTACGACTGCTAACATGCCAGTCAACTCCGATAATTTCTCCGATTTTATCGACATTTTCGACGACCGGCCTACCTGTATGAGGAGCATTTTTAAGTTCAAAATTTTCTGAACGAAATCTATGAAACCAAAATTGCACATAATTGTCTCATACAGTATTGGAACCATAAACACCATTTAGCCGCTTAGCTTGCATTTTCGCTTTTGTCAAAGACAAATTGTGAAATGTACCGAATTTACTCTTTGTTCACTTTGATTTTTAACACCCTGTAACTCACAACTAAATGCACCAAACAAAAAACAGCAAAATATTTGTTTTACTGCGTAATGTCAGCCTTTCGACGAGCATAAATATTAAATTGTTCTATCGATACTTTACCAGAAATCTATCAGTACAGTCATCTGCCGAAAAAATAATGGATTTCCTTTTCCCCAACTTAATATTTCTCAACTGAGCCGGATTTCAATTAATAAAAGCCAAAATTGGCTTTCCGATTATTTTCAGATTTCGGGCATGTAGACCTGCTACCAAAGGTCTTCTGTTCTTAAGGTTATATCCAACGATAACCCTCTCACTAATTTCGCTGAACTCATAATTATACATGATATAATTGTGATACAATATTATAAAGTTTATTCTATTATTTTTCAGATTTAGTAATGTGAGCCCTGATTTATTCACGGTAAATGTGTCTATATGCCGAACATTTGAACATTTGAATTCGATAAGCCCTGCGTATCATTAAATACACTCGAGTACGCTTATAACGAACACCGGTTTTTACGAACTTTCCTTATAGCGAACACATTTCTTGGTCCCGAAATGTTATGACATATTTTTCACACAAATCTTTACTCTTATATCGAACAAAGAAAATACAGAACTTTCCTCTAGTTCTGTATTTTATTATATAGGCATTTCAGTATTTTAAAATATAAATTTATTTGATTTTTTTTCTATCTAGGAAAATATTGCTTTGTTCATTATATAAATGGACTTTCTGATAATAATTTTTAGATACTTTTTTATTTATAATAATTTATTTTAACTTTTTTACTCAAAATTTACACATTTTTAAAAACTACCCGTTAATACACCACAAACATGATTTTTCATTCATACAACTCTGGGCCGTGTAGTAATTTTTACGCCGGCAAAATAAATTTGTGATGAAAGAAAACGTCGAAGAAGGAGCGACGAACGGAGCAGAAACGTCAAAAGGAGATAATAACGCCACAATGTTGGTTAGCGCGGGCTCATCACAAAATGCCCCCCAAAAACGGTAAACAGACGATGAAATGAAAACAAACACCAACAACACACATTGATGCGGTGAGCAGCAAACATGTGTTGGTGTGCTCTTCCTCGTGTGTTGTGTGGTAAATACTCTTACTGGAATGTTATCAAGTGCTCTCTTTACAAGGGGGCGTTACCACGGACAAGTTATTTCCAATGAGAGCGCATGCGTTGTAAGGCATTTGATTCTCACGGCATACTGGAATGAAGAGATAAACTAAAGTGTTGTTGGGGCGTAAGCTTAACGGTGTTGTGTGAATGTTAGAAAGAGTCAGTTATATATGCGATGAAAATGAAATCTAATAATGGCCAGATGTTTGATTGCTGACAATGTTGGAGCTTATTTTGGAGCATTGCAACGGAAAGAGATGATCATAAAACAAAATGGCTGCTATCATCCGCCGACTGGCAACAGATGGCGCTAGCTGTGTTGATTTTGAGTTTGCGTTGTACGCAAACGCCAAAAAGGGCTTTTCTTCGCTCAACGATACTTGAAGGCAATGGTGAAAAAATGGTAAGGCATTGCTTTTGGCGGCAGGATAGAACATCGTTGGCTGGCAGTCCTTTAGAGTTTTTAAAAATTTACGGATGGTATGAGTTGAGAAAAGAAAAACTTGTGTGAGTGTGTGTTCCGCATCTTCTTGCAAACGAATAAAAATATTCCATAAGAAAAAGTACAAAGATTTTGGAATTTAATAGAGTGTTTCCGGGAATTCAGTCAGTCTATTCCCTAATGATCCGACAATGTACCGTTGTTTTTGTGGCACATGGATTTGGAATGTTATACACATGTACACATTAATGTATGTTTGCGCGTATGTTTTATTAAGGAATGTTTGGTGTTATACTTTTGCGGGTTTTGGCCCATTGCAATTTTTACCGCCATAGCGCATAGCTCTCGTTTTCTTGTTCTTCTTGTTGTGGCATGTCCTGCAAGCATTCATTTTCCCTGTGCATTTTAGTGTTGTTGTTGTCATTGTACTTGCTACTATATAGTTTTCGTATCATGCCTGACTGACCGTTGTTGTCGTATGCACTGCTCCTTAGTATTGTCCCTGCAACTTGCCAAAGCTACAAGCTTCCTGTTCTCATTCTTTGCTTTACTTGGCCCTTACATTTCCTACAATGTTTGTGTTTGGAGTTTTGCCTGCCGTTGGCCATTTCGCACCGTCGTATCACTGAAATTCCAACTTTGGCAAGTAGTTCAAGCTTAAGCATTTCCCCACAAAATATCTTCAGTTGGCAATGTTATTGTTGTAGTTGCTGCTCCTGTTCATGATTATATGGTCGACGATTAGCACGGATAACTCATAATTATTTTGTTCACTGCACAACCTTCCTGCCCAGGCTTAGTCATAGCACATAACAGCGAAGAGGAGGATACTTCGGTGTTGTTCTGCCTGCCTGACTGGAGTGCACAGGTGTAATTGAAGGTATTTTTGGTTGTTGTTGTTTAGGTGACGGTTTTTAAAAATATTTCCAAAAAGAATTTCAATTGTGGTATGCCCAAAGACACATTTTTTTAGTTTGGCAAATTTCCACCCCAAGGGATAGACTAAATGGTGTACAAACGGATAAGCGAGGAATTCATTTAAATTTATTTTTGGTATTTAATTAAATCATCAAATGATTTTTTGCTTGATTATTCATTAGATTTAAAATTTGGGTAAGTATGTAAGGTACTTGAATTTATTGACCTCTAAATAAATATAAATGATAGCTTCAAAATTTACATTAAACCAAAAATTAAAAAAAAATTATTGAAAAGGATTGGTATTGAGTTCAGCAAAATATGAAATTTTTATTAATACTTTACCTAGGACCAACAAAACGTGTATATTTTGAAAGAATATTTTTTCAAGAAATAAAATCGCAAGAATGTTTTAAACTACATTTTTCAAGTTGGATTTTTTAAAAATAAATTTTTAAGACCTCTCTAGGCTTCTTTAAAAAAATTAAAGGAGATTACAATGTGTATATTTTTTTGCTTAAATGCTTCGTTTACGTTTATTATTTATAGACCTCAGTAAATACTCCTTAAAAAAAGTAATCCGTGCCTACAATAGACCTTGAAATAATATTCTTTAAAAAATCCAATCTTATAATACTGTTGACAAAGTATACTTAAAAATTCAAGCTAATGGTGCTCTTTGAAAAATAATTATATACAAATTATATATTATTATATGCGTTAATTTTTTGTTTATTTGTTTTTTAAGTCTAAAAGATTTCTTTTTTCAATGTATTTTATAGGGTATATGTATTAAAGAATATTTTTTCAAGGCGTCCATTTTTTAAAAAAATATTTTTCAAGGCCTTTCCGTTGAAAAATTTTATAAAATATTTTTATAGGACCACCATAGACGTGAATTTTTTAAAAGAATATTTTTCCAAGTTCTATTACAGGCATGGATTTTCAAAAGAATATTTTTCCAAGGTCGATTACAGACGTGGATTTATTTAAAAACATTACATTTAAAAATTGTTTTTCAAGGACCACCACAAGCTTGAATTTTTAAGTAATATTTTTATAAGGACCAAAATAAGCTTGTTTTTTTGGAGAATATTTTTATAAGGACCAATCTAAGCGTGTATTTCTTAAGGAATAATTTTACAAGTCCAATCTAAGGGTGAATATTTTTTAGGAATAGTTTTATAAGGACCAATCTAAGCAGGGATTTAAAAAAAATGGATTTAAAAAAATTGTTCTTTTAAAAGGCCCTTAAAAAATATTTTTGAAAAATACACCTTTGGTAGGCCCCTTTTGTAGTCCACCCCTTTGGTAGGCCCTTGCCAGAAATATTCTTTCAGAAATGCCCTTTTATCCACACCTTTGGTTGGCCCTTGCAAAAAAAAAATATATGTATATATATAATATTCTCTTAAAGACGTGGATTTAAAAACAAATATTTTTTCAAGATCTATTCTATTATAAGCAGGTTTCAAGAGGTTGAAAACATCTTTGCAGAAATAGGTCCATATCGATCATATAGACCGCATATGATGTTCCCACCTCACTTTTAAGTATTGCTATGGTCCCAGGCGCATTTGCTAGTGGATTAGTGGCATTAGTGGATGTAATTCCGCATTCCTAATTATTAGATGGTGAACATTTCTTCGTAGAACATTTTAAATACAGGTCAATGTATTGATATTAGCAAACAATATTTGATCACTTTCAATCATGGGATTTTCATGGAACATTAAGTACCAGTCCGGGAAGTATTAGACCTCATTAAATTTTAAAGTGCCATTTCTGATAATGATTTGGTGCGTATGAGTGTTCAGTAGACAAATGAGAATAATGAATGGCTTCTTAAGCCTTCAGTATTACACCTGCATCCAAATAAAGAAACAGCCGAAAATGTATTTTTCATTTGTATTTGGTAGGGAAACATAGTTTCAATATTTCAAATTTTATAACCAAAGGATTAATAAAAACATAAAAAATATATATAATCGGTGATAAAACCCAAATCATAACAAATCTAAGCATAAAGTGTTTCTGTGCATACAAATACCAATACATTGTATTCACAGATTTAAAAATGATAGCCATAAAAGAACCAAATGAAATCTTAACTTTAGAATGCACGATTGTGGCTGTTGTTGTGTTTTGATCCTCTACGAAGTTTTTCCTCAACCGCAACCCAAAAAAAGTAATTGTCCCCAAAATTATAGCCAGCAAAGCCAAGAGTAGAAGAACTTAAGAACAGAAAATACCACAAAATTTATTAACAACCACCTCTTGCACTAATACCACTACAACTATACGTATATGGATGCACACACATACACCGACAAAAGCAATGTGCTCGTTAACAATCACTACACTTTATTCTGGTCTAAAAAAAAACACAATAGAATAGCACAACACAGCAACAACAACATCAAAGTAGAGCAATATAAAGAAAGACAGAGGAGACAACAATAAAAATAATAAAAAAAAATAACAAAAGACCAAAAAGAACGAAAAAGAAAACAAAAAAAACTTTAGTTTGACTTAAGGGCATGAATATGCATACAGTCGACATTTTAAAGCGTAAAACATAAAAAACACAACAATGACACAAAACGGCGAAAGCAGCAACGCAAAATAACAAACGACGGACAGACAATTACGCACATAGACACACACACACAAAAAAGCACACAGACACACACACCCAACCGGGGAAAATTCTTTGGAAAATAAGCAAAAAAACTCTGAAGGAAAAAAATATAGATATTAACCGTCTTCAGTCAGATACTTGAACACATTTCAAGTAAATCGAGATGCCATATCTCTCACAGATAACAACCCAGCTAGCATTTGGAAGATCGTTTTTGAAAAAATCACCGTAGGGAGTCTTTAAAGAGTCCTTTGGTGATTAAAAACTGATTGACTCACTTGGACGACCAAAAAGGGAATCATCAATGTGTGTAAAATATGACTGTTTGTTCCGTTATTTGTCATCATATTTTGATCATCTGGAGATTGAAAAATGCTTAATCAAAAAAAGAGCATGCAGATGTTTGAAAAGTGATTAGAATTGTGTATTCTCTGATCACATTTTGCACAGATGGGTAATTAAAAAATGTTTGTTTTGTTTTCTTCCAAGTAAAACAAGACATTTTTTGCATTTACTGGAGAAAATTTTCATTTTTGCTCATTTATAAATGTTAAGTGGAGGTGTTAATATCAATTTTTAGTGAAGTGTAACAAAAGTATTAAAAGGTGAGTTAATGTGATTTGATAATTAATCAACTAAATTAATTAAACTAACGAAATTCATTATAATTTATTTTCAGAAAGATTTTATTGCAAGAAACGATGGCGTGCTCAATTTCTTGGAGCTGCAGTTCGGAAGGTGTTCACAGATGGCTTAGCTACGCAAGACAGCTGAAGGGAACCTGATCAAAGGCTAGCGCAAACAATTATTTATAGCAACGGCAATCAAAAGTAAGTTCATTTTTCAAACATATAAGGTTTTTATTAAGACGGAACATATATATTTCCTTTCAGATATTTGTCATCGGTAACGATAAAGAAGTGAACAGTATTCATCAACACAATTTTCTACATGCAGACTGGGTAAATTATTTTTATATGTATTATTAACAATATATTTGATATATTTAATAACTATTATAAAATATATTAATTATACTAATTTTTTTACTTATTTAGTTATACAAAATTAATTAATTTTTAATTATTAATATAAAATGAATAAATGTAATTTTTTTTAATGTTTGTAATAAATAAACATTAAAATCAAAACATAATATATTTCTTTTTATTTTACCTTTTTACGGACACCCGAATATTTAAAAATCACGTACTTGATTTGTAAAATCGTAAACTCTCATATATGACTAATAAACGGCTCGAATTTTAAGCATAAATGGATCAAAAAGGACTCCTGAATGAATATATGCATGAGTTATATACGACTACAAAAAGACTCATAAATGACACAATTAGGACTAGTTATAGATTTTAAAATTACTCAAAAAAGACTCGAAATAGTGTCACAAATTAATTAAAAATGGGGTGTGTTTAAAAAATGATTCGAAAAAGACCCTTAAAATTATTAGAAAAAAGTTAAAAATTACTCGAATCTAATGCCGAGGAAGACTCATATGTGATTGATACAGAGGACTCGCGCCGGGTCGCACTTTTCTCCCGACGACTGAGTCAAATACGATCAGAAAAAGCGCGCATATTCGAGCATTTTAATCTTCCAGCAGTATTAAAAAAGACTCGAATATGATTAAAAATTTCAAAAAATGTTAGCTGGGAACAATCCTGGGTTTATATCCAAACACCCATCCTGACAGAAAAGGGAATATGATTAAAATTTTCAAAAAATGTTCATTTATTGTTTCAATATCCTCATCATAGAAACATTTGCAAACACACAAAGCCATATACCAAACTATACGTATGTATGTGTATTACCGTACAAACAACCACACATAGGAAAGTCTATTGTACGCATAACCACAATAATAAAAATTTCTTTCAAATCCGTTCACTTGTCTGTAAACACATTTTGTGTTCCCTCCTGTATGGAAATTTACATACATACGTACAATACCACAGTGAGTCAAAAACTAAAAATAATATTTTATGAATACGTCAACCAAGGACTATACTCCATAGACGTGGATTTTGTAAAGAACATTCTTTGAAGGACCACAAAAGGAGTGTGTTTTTCGAAGAATATTTTTTCAAGGAAGTTTATTTTTAAAGAATATTTTTTCAATGTCTTGTATATTTCAAGGACTCGCGGATTTCTAAAAGCATACTTTTTAAAGGACTATTATAGGCAAGTGGATTTTTTAAAGAATATTTTTTCAATGAGAATTTTTAAAGACTATTTTTCAAGGGCTATTGCAGGCGTGCATTTTTAAAGAATATTTTTTTCAAGGACTATTATAAGTTTGGATTTTATAAGAAGATCTTTTTTAGGACTAGGACTGTTATATGTGTGTATTTTCTAAAGAATATTCCTTCAGGGACCACATAGGCGTGGATTTTCTAAAGAATATTTTCCAAGGACTATTACAGACGTGGATTTTCTAAAGAATATTTTTCAAGGACCACCATAGGCGTGGATTTTCTAAAGAATATTTTTCAAGGTCCGCCATAGGCGTGGATTTTCTAAAGAATATTTTTCAAGGTCCGCCATAGGCGTGGATTTTCTAAAGAATATTTTTCAAGGACCACCATAGGCGTGGATTTTCTAAAGAATATTTTTCAAGGACCACAATAGGCCTGGATTTTCTAAAGGACTATTATATGTGTAGATATTCTAAAGAATATTTTATAAAGGTCTATTATAGGTGTACGTTTTCTAAATAATATTTTCTAAACGACTATTATAGGTGTAGATTTTTAAAGAATAATTTTTCACAGTTTATAATAGGCGTGCATTTTCAAAGAATATATTTTTGAAAGACGTGGTTTTTATTTTAAAGAATATTTTTAGAACTTTGTATCAAGTTTATGTTAAATTATGATATGATTATGATAGATTGTCTTTATTCAAATGTTCCATTGAAATGTTGACATATATATTTCCGAATTAATGTTTCGGATATATGCATATGATGTATCAACTTTTTAACCACTGTGCATCGTAGTGTTGAGGCTTCCTCACAAGGCAATCATATACAATCAAATTTTATGTATGAAAAGTATTCATGTCTGTCCAATATTGGGTTGTTTGTCTGGCTGGAAACTATTCTAAAATACTATACGACTTGGGTCGACGTCATTTTTGTCAAGAACAAACAAGCACACGAACACACATACACATCCATCCAAACAAAATCAAATATAAAATACAGTGTATAGAAGAAGAATAGTGTTAAAGAGTTTGTAACGATTTGAAAAACAAAAAATGGCAGTATGAGATGAGAGACAAGGACTGACTGTCTATCATTTGTGTGTGTATGTACAAACACACACACACACACAGTGATGTTAACGCAAAAGTTTGCGTAATGAAATTTGCATAATTTGACTGTGAATTTCGAAAAAAAACGAACACATACACTCTCTCACACAGATTGTAATATTTAGACTTATAGACACAAAATACACACACACATACAGTGAAACATGTTAACAAGCCGATATACTAACAACGTTAGATGGTCATATTTTAGAGTATGTTTAAAAATACAAAGAATGGACACCCATCCAGGCGGTATTTGCACACTTTGTGTGTTGCAACAACAATAACAGGAACATGAATAACAAAAACTCTACCGTTTTATATTGCCACAAAAAAGGACATGCACAATATGTTGGTATGTGTGTGTGTTTCGCAGGGATGCGTAAGCAGCGGCGTTTGGGGGCAAGCAGTTTTTATTTTACTTCTCCCCAAGAACAAATATGTTTTCATGTTTAACAAATATGCAGCCAACAATCAACCCACACACACACACACACAAACAGCCAGACAAATATTTCCTGTACGCAGCAAGCACACATACTCCCTCATTGGCTGTAGCCGGCTTTTGCAATGCATGGGGGCACCACAAAAGTGCATTGGACATTGATTGCACATTTGCAAGGATCATAGATTCCTTTGCAAGGAATTTGTGGGTGTTTTTATGGTTTTATTGTTTTATTGTTTTAAAAAAAAGTAAATCAAAAATAAAACAATTGAATCTTGCTTGCAAGTAAACTAGTCATATATTTATATACTACAGAATAACGTCATATTTAATGCAAAACTATAAAATAGGTTTCATACATATCATCTGTGAATGTGATTCTATAGCCACATTGATTGGTCAAGGCGGCTAAGACCTCTAAATTGATCAAATGCAACGATATATCCCTTAATCTGCAATTACCTAGAGCATTAAGACGATCACAACTCGAATGAAAGGTTCAAATTTATGATAAAGAAAGACAAATTATTTTAAAGACAAGGACAATCTTTAGGACCTTCATAAGGATAATCTTTAGGACCTCCATAAGGATAATCTTTAGGACCTTCATAACCGTGGATTTTAAAAATATTTTTTTCAATGTCTACTATTGGCGTAGTTTTTATACCACGCTGTGGTACAGGGTATTATGTCTTTGTGCATATGTTTGTAACAGGCAAAAGGAAACGAGATAGACACATGGTTCCTTTGGAGAATATGCATAGAATCACTTTCTGAGACGATTTATGCATGTCCGTCCGTCCGTCTGTAGATGTTAAATTGTATACAAAGAAAGGTCGCAATTATTATCCGATTTGGATGAAATTTAGCACAAGACACGTATTTGGCCCAAGGACGAACCCTATTGAAATTGAAGAAAATCGGTTCAGATTTACATATCGATTTTATGTAAATGGTGCACCAAAGTGCCCACATATCTTTCGATTTGCGGGAAATTTTGCATAGTGTACTGAATTGAGTCTAGAATGACGTGTATCAAGTTTCAAGAAAATCGGGTCAGATAAAGATATAGCTCCCATTTGAGATAAAAGAAGCACCAAAGTCATATTTATCTTTTGAATTGCACGAAATTTGGCATAGGGTACTGAACTTGGTCCAGAATGACGTATGTTAAGTTTCGAGATAAACGGTTCAGATTTAGATGTAGCTCCCATATATAGTCTTGTCCTATATATATTTCGATGAGCGGGAAATTTTGCATAGTGTACTGAATTGAGTCTAGAATGGCGTGTACCAAATTTCGAGAAAATCGGGTCAGATTTATATATAGCTCTGAATCAGTTCTGAATCAGTTCCAGAATGATGTGCTAAGTTTCCTGAATATCGGTTCAGATTTAGCTATAGCTCCCATATATATTTTCGTCCGATTTAATGTAAATTGTGAACTGAAGACCCAAAGTTTGGCCGATCGGCACACAATTTTGTCCAATGTACTGAACTTATTATAACATTTCGCGTGTCAAGTTGTCTTGAAATTGGTTCAGATTTATATATAGCTCCTACATATACTTTCGTCTGATTTTAAGTAAATGGTGCACTAAAGACCCAAAGCTAGGCCGATTGACAAAAAGTTTCTGGCAAGTTTCCTTGAAATCGGTTCAGATTTAGATATAGAATAGCTTCCATATACAATTTCGACCTATTCAAGTTGATTGTACACAAAATAATCAATGGGTAACTCATTGATATTACAGTTTAAACAGTGAAGCGTACCAAATAGCTTGCGTAAAGTTTGCTTTAAATATATTTACAAAACATAGAATAGGTTGCAGAATGGCATGTGTTGGAATTGATGTTAGTCGGTATAGATAAAGATCGCATATTTAAGTTCGTTCAATTTCATGTCATGGTTCCTTCGAAAAGGCGAGATCTGTTAGGATACATATGTAAAATATACCCAAAGTGGAGAAGGGTATCATATAGTCGGATCTGTCCGACTTTACTACTTTCCTTACTGGTTTTAAAATAAATTTTGGATTTTTTAATAATTACTTTTTTTTGTTTTAATAAGTGTGGATTTTTTTAACAATACTTTTTTAGGAAAATTACAATTCATATTTTCTGTATACACTAAAATTATTTATATCATAATATCTAATATACTTTCCACATGTTTCAAAATGTTGTAACCCTTTATTTGGCGTGTTCAAGTTCAATTGTGCCATTAGTTTCGAATTAAAGCACGGCCCATTAAAAGTGGTTTAAATGAAATTATTAAACCGATAAAGCAAATAAAAACTTCCTTCTAATATAACAACAAGAAAAAACGTAACAACAAAAATACAACTCTAGGAAACAAGTCAAGCACAAATGTATATATACACATAGTCAACGACATCCACTTGATCCAAGTTCATAGCCCGAATGTTTGTGGCTCTAAATTACCACAATGAAAGTCGCGTTACTACAACAACAACAGGGAGCCGAGAACAGTTTTATAATATTTGAAACAACTCCATTATTATGGCCATTAAATCGAGTTATTAGGGCCATCAAATGAAATCAGGACAAACTATAAACGAATAGAGACGACGACGACGATAGTCATGTCAATGGCTTTAATCTAACAGCAACCCCTTTTCTAACTGTTTTCTTTTACTATCAAAGGAACTCATACCAAAAATTCATTTGGTTTTTGAAATTGCGTACACGAATATGTTAATTTTTCTTTTTTACTTTCACTACTTCTTCCAAGTCCTGCCAGGATTGTCTGTGTAGTGGTTCTAGAACTTTGTACGATTCCGAATTGGTTGCTTTCAGTTAGTTGTTGATGTGCTGCTGACTTGACTGACGCCCTTCTTGCGGCCAGCCAATGTGTTGGACTTTTTATTGCCAAAAACAATTTTTTTTTTCAAATAGAAAAAAGTGATCAGCCATAGAAATGACATTCCATACCAAAATATTGACTGTAATTGCCATTTGTCACATTTATATATTCTAGTGGCCCGTTGTCGTCATCGTCATTTGTTGCCATCGTTGTTATGGCTGACAGTTTGGGCTTAGAGAGCGAGAGTGGAGTTGTGGTGAATTGTGTTGCTACAATAGTTTTGTTTTTTTATTTTTATAGCCGAAGTCATTTTGCGTTAAAGTCATTAAAAACAATAAAAAAGACCCGAGTGGTTTATTACTTAATGGGGGAATATCATAAACAAATCGAGTACTTTTGAAATAGGAAGACAAGCCTTTTGGTGGTAAAGGTTCAATTATGGGGGTCATAACTAACTTAAAGTAGTTTATAAAATGACGATAAAATTAACATTGACATTAGTGCGATTTTAAAAATTTTCAAAGAATATTATATAGGTGACAATTTTAAGGGCGTCTTTAAAGTATATTGTTCTGAGGACTAATATAGGCTTGGGGTTTTTTAAAGAATATTTTTTTGAGGACTAATATAGGAGTTGGTTTTTTATTTAAAGAATATATTTTCATAGCATTTTCACAATTATTTAAAGATATTTTTATAGACCACCATAAGCTTTGTGCAGCCCCAAGAGTTTGTAACGCCGCGAAATATTAGTCCTAGACCCACCTTTAAGTATACCGATCGTCATATCTCGACTAGCTGAGTCGATCTAGACATGTGTGTCCGTCCGTCCATTACAATTTGTAAACACGATACAGACCATAGTCATGGACCAATCTTCACGAAATTTTGCATGTAGGTTGGGTTCTGTGCAATGAAGACCCCTATTGATAAATATTTTTGATAAAGATCGGTTAATATTTAGGGGATGAAATGGACCAAATACTAAATTTTTGTCAGTTTTTCTAGTCGCTCCACGGGCCGCAATTATGGCCCGAACATCGTGAAATTTTACATGGAGAAGGGGCCAAAGAATGAGCATGCCTGTTTTGATAAAGATCGGTCAATATATAGCGGCTCAAATGGACCCTGACTTTTGTGTAAAAATTACAAAATTAATATTCTTTGATATATATATTTAATCCTAAATGACATATACCCGGGTTGATAATATATCCAAGAAGAGTGGCTGACCTTTAAATTGATACCAATTATATTGTCGTATGTTCTCGAATGTGGAAATTACACTTAATTTACAGGTGCTTACGAATTCAGATATTATTTAGTAACCCATTACCACAGTAGGTGGCGGAAATATAGCGTTGATGCATTAAAATTTTCCATGGGGTTCCAGTTATGGTCAAGGACAGCGCCTAAAATTTTCGGTGATGATCAGATAATAATTTTGGGATGAAGTGGACCGAAAACTTAATTTTTTGTATTTTTTGAATCAATCTATAGGCCACAGTGATAAGCCGAACATTACCATACAATCCACGGTGAAGGCAATCTGGGCAAATAATTAGAAGGGCTGTACTGAATATTAGAAATATTGGAAAAATATGTCAGTGTATGGAAGAGGTGCTGTTGACCTGTAATCGGGCAATGCCCAGGCTCGGAATAAACATCCGCATAAAGTTAGATTTCCGTGGTATGGTCGGCCCCGTCTGACTATACTGCTCCGCTCACTAGTTAAAGAATATTTTTTAAGAACCACCATAAGCGTTGATTTTTTTGTTTAAATATTTTTTTAAGGGCTATTATAGACGTAGTTTTTCAATATAGTCCCTGAATACAATTCAAGGATTATTAAAGAATATTTGTTCAAGGACTATTATAGACATATATTTTTTTAAAAAATAATTTTTAAAGGACTATTATAGGCGTAGATTTTAACGAATATTTTTTTAAGAAGTAAAATAAGCGTCAAAGAATATTTTTTCAAGAACTAAAATAAAAAGAACGCGCGTAAACTAATTTTTTAAGGAATATTTTTTCAAGGACTATAATAAGCGTGGCATTTTTAAAAAATTTTCAATTACTAAAATAAGTGTGCAATTTTTAAGGAATATTTTTTCAAGGACTATTGTTTGTGTAGATTTTCAAGGATATTGTAGGGGTAGATTTTTTAAAGAATATTTTTCCAGGACTATTATAGGCGTAGATTTTTTAAAGAATATTTTTTTCCAGGACTATTATAGGCGTAGATTTTTAAAAGAATATTTTTTTCCAGGACTATTATAGGCGTAGATGTTTTAAAGAATATTTTTTTCCAGGATTTTTATATTATAGGCGTAGTTTTTTTAAAGAATTATTTTTTCCAGGACTATTATAGGCGTAGATTTTTTCCAGGATTATTACAGGCGTAGTTTTTTTCAGGTCTAATATAGGCGTATATTTTTTTCAGGATTATTATAGGCGTAGTTTTTTTAAAGAATATTTTTTCCAGGACTATTATAGGCGTAGATTTTTTCCAGGATTATTATAGGCGTAGTTTTTTTTCAGGACTAATATAGGCGTATATTTTTTTCAGGATTATTATAGGCGTAGTTTTTTTAAAGAATATTTTTTTCCAGGACTATTATAGTCGTAGATTTTTTTCCTGGATTATTATAGGCCTAGTTTTTTTAAAGAATATTTTTTTCCAGGACTATTATAGGCGTAGATTTTTTCCTGGATTATTATAGGCCTAGTTTTTTTAAAGAATATTTTTTCATAAACCTATCTAGACTATTTTTATGAAATTTAATTGCCTTTCATGCTACAACATAATTCCTCACCCTTAAAAAATCTCATGCAATGTACACATTACTTAGCCAATAAAGAAAGCAATGTCAAAGAAAACTTTAATCATAAAAAATCCTTTAATGTAAGAAAAATAATAAAAGAAACTCCAAGCAAAATTCTATAAAATTCAAGGTTAACCAATGAAAACTACACCGGAAAACCAGCGACATTTACTTGAACTACAAACTGTTCCATAACGAAAATCATTTCTCATTTCTTTTTGCATGACACCCACTCTCCAACTTGCAAATGGCCGATAGAATATAAGGCCCAATACAATACACCACGCAGTTAGAGGGGACCCTTCAGTGAAATGGATGGAAATGTCACAGGAAGGTGTACATTGCTGGCGTGTTGTTGTTGCTACCGCTGTTGTTGTTGTCGTTGTTACTTTGTTTTGATTTAATTTCTATATAACATCGTATAAATATTTAATATTTGATTTGATATTGTTTTGAATTCGTTGCTGTTATTTCTCAACGCTACAACTATAGTAGTGATTGTTGTTGTTATTATAATTGTTAGGTTAGGCTGTTTGTGTGTGTGTGTGTGTTGTGACTCGGATTCGGTGTTATTTGTTTCGATTGCATGAACAACACAACACAACAAAAATCAACACAGAACCAAAAGAGAAAACTAATTTGCATTAACTTTACAAATATACACACAACCATAACACACACACATGCATACACTGTATACAAACACATGATGGAAAAATGAAATGATATATGTGTGTGAATGTCGGTATGTAATATAAAAATAATTACAGTAAAGAGGCAAATAATTATTTATTAAATTAATATGAGTGGATTTGAAAAAAAATCACACCTGGGGAAAATATGAGTCGATTAAAAAACAAACCTAAGCGAAATACTTTTTTAAGCTTTTTTTTTTAAAGAAAACCAGTAAGGAAAGTAGTAAGGACGGACTGGGCCGACTATATAAAACCCTTCACCACTTTGGGTATATTGTACATATGTATCCTTACACTTGCATGTCAATGTTCCTTCGAAGGAAATCAAGTCTTTCTGCAATCTGTGGTAAATTTAATTTCATTCGGGTAGATTTAGAGTCATCTGCGTACCATTGGACATATTTATGGAAAACTATTTATAGTAAAATTGATACACGCCATTCTGTACGCCGCGCTGTAATTTCAATTAGACAGAAATTTCAATTAGACACCCGTTCGAAATACATATGGAAGCTATGGTTGCATCTGCCCCAATTTGATACGTTGTGCAAAAATTTGTGTTAATCGGACAAACATTATTAGTATCGTGCACCATTTATCTAAAATTGGACGAATATATATATGTATATGTGGGAGCTATATCGAAATCTGAACCGATTTTTCCGAAACTTAAAACACATCATATGGGAGCTATACCTACATCTGAACATATTTTCAAGAAACTTAACACACATCACTCAAGACCTTATGCAATACGCTATGCAAAATTTCTTGCAAATCCAAGGATATGTAGGGACTTTGGTGCACCATATCTAAATTTAAACCGATTTTCCTGAAACTTAACACATATCACTCTAGACCTTATGCAATACGCAATACCAAAAAACCAATGACTTTGGTGCACCATTTTCATAAAATCGAACGAAAATATATATGGGAGCTATATCTAAATCTGAACCGATATTCACGTCTTTCTACACTTAATTCAGTACGCTATGTCAAATTTCGTGCAAATCGAAGGATATATAGGGACTTTGGTGCACCATTTACATAAAATCGGATGAATATATATATGGAAGCTATATCGAAATCTGAACCGATTTTTCCGAAACTCACCACTCATCATTCCAGACTCAATTCAGTAATCTGTGTCAAATTTCGTGCAAATCGAAAGATAATATATATGGGAGCTATATCAAAATCTGAACCAATTTTTCCCAATTTCAATAGGGTTCGTCATCCAATTCATCCAATGTCATCCAATTCGGATCATAAATGCGACCTGTACTTTGTTTACAATTTAACATGGACATACGGACGGACATGCGTAAATCGACTCAGAAAATGATTCTATGCATATCCACAAAAGGAACCATGGGTCCATCTCGATTCCTGTTGCCTGTTACAAACATATGCACAAATACATAATACCTTGTACTACAGTGCGGTGAAGGGTATAAAAAATCTAAGGGTGGATTTTTAAATTTTTATTAAGGACTAATACGAAACGTAGATTTTAAAAATATTTGTTTCATATTATTCTTATTGCATTGCTTTTTATTCTTCTATATTGAAGTTGTTATAATAGTTTTGTACTATACTGTTATATCTTATTTGCATATGTATGTAGTATATATTTAGTTATGCGTGTGTTTGATATTCGAATAAAAGTTGTCCGGTTCATTCATTGGTTTGCCTGATTATTTGGAATTTTTGGCGGCAGTACATATGATTTATGTTTGCATGTTGAAATATTGTCGAATATGTAGTTTTGTGTTTCATTACAATATTGAAACGAAAAACAACATAAAACACTAACAACAATAAGAACGCTCATAAAATATACCAAAAATAGGTGAAACGCAATGTCAACCCCAACAAAACAGCAAAGGTTTCGCTTGTAATAAAAAATAAAATTATTTTGTGTAGCTTTACTATTTTACTATTTAATGGTTGCCTGACAAAAATCACTTGAACACAATAACAACACAGAAAATATGTATTTCGAAATAGGTAAAAGCAAAAAACATTTTTTCGTTTTTTTTTTTTTTTTTTTTTTTGAAATACAGAGAATGTTCAATAGACTATTGACAACGCCAGCTAAGAACACAAAATGGTTTCCAAGCTGTTATATTTACTTGTATGTACTTTCCTCCATGGTATGATTTGTTATTTGAGGAATTGGTGAGTTTTTGCTGTTGCCTATTAGAATCGAAGTTTGTGTTTTTTTTCCACTCCCCAATTAGTCAACAAGAAGTAACAAACAACAACAGCACAAAGTATGGCGTTAATACCCTGTCATGTGTTTCTAGGTATGTCTGTATGTCCGTCTGTCGGTTATTTGAGAATGAGGGCAAAATAACAAACAACAGGAAATTAACAAATGAGTGGGGAGATCCTGTAGTAGCTCCCCAGCAGACAGGGTTACCGCACCAGAACAACATGAAATCAACGCAGGCGCATGTTGAAACCCAAAGATACCCTCTTCTATCAGCAAATGTCTATCGCGTTGTAAATGCACAGAGTTTCTAGTGAATTAACTGAAGTTCTTGTAACTCAGAATGGTGATGATGATGCTGCTGTGGATGTTGGTGATAATAATCGAACATGGGGTGGGGGGTCAACGGGGTCCTTATCCTTTGTCCTGTTAAGATGCTGCTTTGCAGGGGGGAGGCTAGAGAAAACATTGTCGTACATCCACTCACACACACAGACGTAAGAAGTAAATGTTAAAAGGAAAAGTTAATGAATGCACAATGGCGGGGAAAAGCGTTATAATGAGCATAGATAATTATGGCCAAAAACCAGTGGCAAAGGTGTGAGAAAGGTTAACATTGCGATATATTATCTCACACAGGAAACGAAGCTAAGACATATTTCCTGCACTGCTGCTGCTGCTCTTCAGTAGTAATTAGACATGTATTTCCGTTTCGTGCATAAAAGGATCAAGTAAATAAATGAAAAAAAATAATACAATTCTTAGCACATGAAATTCGAGATGTCTCCAAGAATTATAAGTGTGGATTTTTTAAAAGAATATTTTTTAAAGAAGAACAAAAGAACAACAAGGCATTTCTTTAAAAAAATATTTTTTTAAGCACCAATACCTGGCTTGGATTTTTTAAGGACCAATACAAGGTGTTGATTTTTAAAACTCATTTTCAAGGACAAATAGAAAGCGTGGCATTTTAAAAATATTTTATCGAAGGTCAATACGGGGCGTAGATTTTTAGAAATGGTCAATGCGAGGCATGTATTTTTATACCCTTCACCACATTGTGGTACAGGGTATTATGTCTTTGTGCATATGTTTGTAACAGGCAAAAGGAAGCGAGATAGACACAGGGTTCCTTCTGAGAATATGCATAGAATCACTTTCTGAGTCGATTTATGCATGTCCGTCTGTACCTGTTAAATTGTAAACAAAGTGCAGGTCGCATTTATTGTTCGAATTGGATGAAATTTGGTACAAGTCACTTATTTGGCCCAAGGACAAACCCTATTGAAATTGAAGAAAATCGGATCAGATTTAGATATAGCTCCCATATATATTTTCGTGCGATTTATGGTAAATTGTGCACCAAAGTCCCTACATATATCCTTCGATTTACATGAAAATTTGTTATAGGGCACTGAATTAGGTCGAGAATGATAACTCTTCACTGGAACATCGAAATCCGAAAAATTCCAACGGTGTTAGAAAGAGTACATGTCTGGCTCTCGTATGAACTAGGATTATTGACTTCGCTCTAAAATTAACAAAATGGCGGACCTTAAAAAAAAATATTTTTGGAAAATCGCCGATTTTTGACCAAAACCCAAGTTAAAAAATAAGGAAGATATTCACCGATTGGCTTTATCCTAGTTCATACGAGAGCTATACACTCCCAGAGAAACGTTGCAAAATTTGGAACCGATTGAATTATTAGTTTTTGAGTTATCGTGCCCGCCATTCGCAAAAAAATGTTTAGAGAAAAACGCGTTTAAAGTTTGAGAAGCCCTTCAGCCGTCACTTGATGCTGACACAATAAATCGGCTATATCTTCAAGAGTTCTTGAGATTTTCACTTGAAATTTTGTAGAGACATTCTTTAATCAGTGTAGATTCAAATTATATCAACAAAAAATTTGACCCCGAGAATGGGGGGTCCCCTTAAATTGATTTACATAATGTTGTCCCATTGTAAGAAGCAACTCTATATCTGACCAAATGAAAAACTTAGTATAGGTTGCAGAATGGCATGTTTATGGGTTCAATTTCATTTTACGGGTCCTTCAAAAATGCGACGACTGATAGAATTCAGAATTATATAGTCGGCCCTGTCCGACTTTACTGTTTTCTTTACTGGTTAAATTTATTTATTTTCAAAGGGATTTTTAAAACTATTTTTTTAAAAATATTTTTTGAAGGATCAATACAAGGCATGGACTCTTAAAACAAATTTTTCAAGGACCAATACAAGGCATGGGTTTGTTTTAACATTTTTTAAAGAACTTATACCACTAGTAGATTTTTAAAATTATTTTCTCAAGTATCAATACAAGTCATGGATTTTTAAATATATTTTTCCAAGGGTCAATAGAAGGCGTGGACCATTACAAGGCCCTTTACAACTATTGTGCTTTTTTTTTTTAAGAACATGGCTAAAAAACAACAGTCCTAATGAAACCTATCAGTGTCTATTTTTCCTACCACTGTCTATTTTTAAGAAAATGGAAAGCTGCAACAATAACACTTAAAAACAGACAGCTAGTTGGAGGTAAACAAATATCAGGATATGTATGTACGTATGTATATAGATACAACAAACACAGTCATGCAATTATTTACATACCATATTCATAGGTCCTTTTTCCACACATTCATACATACACTTACACTACCAAACAATTCCACACATTCATATATGGTCGCAACGAATAACAATTTACTATGGTTTTGTCTGTGTGTGCGTCCAATTGTTTATACTCATGCTGGAGTGTCTCATACGTATGTATGTTTGTTTGTATTTATATGTACATAAATATTGTCTGCGATAAGCTTTTGTTTTTGTCATAAATCTCATTTTATGATGAATTGATATGAACACCATAAAAATATACACAGACATACATATTTGGGCAAATAGAGTTGAACATAACCGCACAGACATACACACACACTCCTGATGATAACCGAGAGAGAGAAAGAAGTGCTACATAGTCGTAGGTGAGATCTATTGAAGCAGACAATAGTATACATTTGTAGGATGAATGGTTGGTGTATCCGAAATGTATTTTTGCATACAAACATAAGTGCGTTGGTATGTGTGCAAACTGTGGTGTAAAAGGCAGAAATACTTTACAAAGTTGCAAAAAATATGGGTTTTTTAAAATTACTGTAGAGAGAGTTCTTGTGAGGACTATTGCAGATATAAGCGTGCACTTTTAAAATAACATTTTGGATTTCTTTTTAATTTTTATATTTAAAGGATACCTGAGAGGGAGGAACTGTCAAGCTGCAACCAAAGAGTTTTAAAGAATGTTTTAGAAGGACCATCACACCTATATTTGTAAGAATATTTGAGTCTATGCTTTGCCTCGTTAAAGTCTTTTTAATACACTGCGTATCATAACTATAGACGCACCTTTAATTCAATTGGTATGTTAGTTGACAAATAAAATGGACCCATTAAGTTATTGTTCACAATAAAACGATCAAAAACACATATTATTCAACAAAAATAATTAATTTATTCTTTATGGTTTCGCCGAATTCTGAACTTTCAAAATTGCTGGTGTTGCATAACTATAGACGCACTTTTACAAAATTAGAAAAAATTATTTTTTAAAACTTAAATAAAATAAAATAACTTTTATAATTAATGGGTAGGGCCTCTCTTATTTTGAATAAGTTCAAAAATGTTATCCATCACACTGTTGATCAAAATTATTCGCAAGTCTTCATCGATTGACCGCCATTCATCGATAATCACTTCTTGGAGGTAAAATACAGATTGGTATTGGAGGTTTTCTGCATAGACACGATGAGTCAAGATTCCACACATGTCCTCGATCGGATTCTGGTTGGAAATTTTAATATTTTTCGATTTTAACCATACTTGATTATGGCGACTTTTATGAACTGATGCGTTGTCCTGCCAAAAAACGAGTCCTTTATTGTTGCTGCTTTCCCAAAATGGCAATAATTTGTCTTCCAAGACTTGAACGAACTCCATTGAATTCATTCGACAACATGGAAATGTCAAATAAAGGCTATAAAATGTTCCCAAGGCCATTAAGGAACCACCACCGAAATATCGTATTAATAAATAACGATATTTCGGTAACCGCCACCTTGGGAGCATTTTATAGCCACGGAATGCTTTATTTGACATTTCCATGCTGTCGGATGAATTCAATGGAGTTCGTTTAAGTCTTGGAAGACAAATTATTGCCATTTTGGGAAAGCAGCAACAATCAAGGACTCGTTTTTTAGCAGGACAACGCACCAGTTCATAAAAGTCGCCATACTCAAGTATGGTTAAAATCGAGAAATATTAAAATTTCCGACCAGAATCCGATCGAGAACATGTGTGGAATCTTGACTCATCGTGTCTATGCAGAAAACCGCCAATACCAAACTGTATTTTACCTCCAAGAAATGATTATCGATGAATGGCGGTCAATCGATGAAGACTTGCGAATAATTTTGATCAACAGTGTGATGGATAAAATTTTTGAACTTATTCAAAATAAGGGAGGCCCTACCCATTATTTATAAAAGTTATTTTATTTTATTTAAGTTTTAAAAAAATATTTTGTTCTAATTTGGTAAAAGTGCGTCTATAGTTATGCAACACCAGCAATTTTGAAAGTGCAGAATTCGGCGAAACCATAAAGAATAAATTAATTATTTTTGTTGAATAATATGTGTTTTTGATCGTTTTATTGTGAACAATAACTTAATGGGTCCATTTTATTTGTCAACTAACATACCAATTGAATTAAGGGTGCGTCTATAGTTATGATACGCAGTGTATTATGGATATTTGAGAAGGAATATCAAAGCTATGGTTGCAATTTACTTAAATGTTTTCAGACGAACATCACAGCTACAAGAGTAATTTTAAAGAATATTTTAGAGGGCCAATAGTGGATAGGATTCTTAAAAACTATAACAGAATTTTAATGATTTGTTTGATATGACTACTACAGCTAAAGTCCTGGAATTTTTTGAAGAGTATTTTAAACATATTTTTTGTGGACTATCCGAGTTATGTGTGATAAATTTAAAGAATTTTGTCTGGGCCAATATATTTTTCCATCGCACCACTGTCCACTGTATTGTTCATTTAAACATAAATATATACATATATGGATCTGGAGATAGGTATATTCGCATACAACCAACATTTGTATAGAAAATTCTTTTGTTATATTTTTTTTGAATGTTGGCGAGCCTTTTTTATTCTCCAGTTTATCCGAATATGTAGACAAATATTTTTTTGTAATGGTTATAAAAAATATTGTTTTGTTGGCCTGTGAGAGATTGTATATGTATAGGTAGATACGTATAAAATATATATTTTTGGGCCGGAAGCAAAAAAAATGCTAAGGATGTTCGGAAATTCCATGGCAGGAACTATAGGTGCATTCGAAAATGAAGAAAAAAACAAACGTACTAAAAAATTTGTCCCAATGGGGTCCAGTATTTACCCACTTGATATACACATATGAATGTGTGTGTGTCTGTATACATTTGTGTATGATTGCATAGTGTATGTCCCTCATGTAGGCTATCAATTCCGTTAGATCAATGCGTATGTAGTGTCTAATGTATTTTTGTATATTTCATTTGTTATATACACACATATGCATATGCATCCTTCACATACATGTATGTACGTTTGTTTGTGTAGGCAGTTGTTGCAATGATTGAGTTGATTTGCATTGGTTTCGGTTGAATTTATTTTTATTTTATATTTTTGTTCAGTTTTTTGTTGTTGCTGTTTTTGTTTCATTTCTCTCTGTATTACGAAATTAAAAATTAAATTGAATTTCAATCTCATGCACAGATAACAAATGCAACAACAATACAAAAAATCAACAACAGCAACGCATTTCGTTACTGTCGTTACCATTTTTCAGTTAGTAGGGGGCCAACGAGAGTGCATGTGTGTGCGTATGGTGAGTATATGGACTTTGATTGCTTTCTACTCAAAAAACCATAAATAATATGCATTTATAATACAGACATCCATTCACACAATAATGCATGGAGAAAAAAATAGAATTACATATAGAAGCGTTAATTCGCAAAGCTCCATAGATCTAGGGGTCTCAGAAATGTTTTTCGACAGAACAAAGTCTTACTGAATGTTTATCGAATTCTTGAATGTTTTACGAATTTTTTCTATAGAAAAACGTTTTCCTGAGAAAACGTCTTCCCGATGGTCTCAGGAATTTTTCCTATGGGTCTCTGGAAAATACTTCCTTCCAGTCTTTCCTAAAAGTGAAGCAATATTTTGCAATCGAAAAAAGTTTTCCTAAATGTCTTAGGTTTTTTGTAAAAAAAAACTCTTTCTATAAAAAAAAAGATGTCTGAGAATCTCAGCCAAAGGAAGACTTTTTTCTATACAAAAAAAGTCTTGGGTCTCAGGATTCCTGTGGGTCTGAGGATTTTTTTTCTATAAAAAAGTCTTCATGAGGATCTCAGGAATTTTTTCTATAGAAAAAGTCTTACTGATGATCCTACAGAAAAAAGTCTTCCTGAGAGACACAGGGATTTTTTTCAATAGGAAAAATTATTTCTAAATGTCTCAAAAAACTTTTTTATATATGAAAAAACGTTTTCTGAGTCCATCAGAAATAATTTTTTCTTTAGGAAAAAAATCCTGAGACCCTCTGGAATATAAAAAATCTTCTTTTATATAGAAAAAGATTCCAGATTCCAGGGACTATCAGGAAGATCTTTTTCTATAGAAACAAATTCCTGAGACCATCTGGAAGACTTTTTCGCTATAGCAAAAACTTCCTGAGACCCTCAGGAAGAGTTTTTCCTTTAGAAAAAAATTCTTGAGGCCTTTTGAAGCCTTTTTTCAATAGAAAAAAATCCTGAGACCCTCTTGAAGATTTTTTTATATAAAAAAAAAATTCTAAGACTATCTGGAAGACCTTTTCTATAAAAACAAATTCCTGAGACAATCTGAAAGACTTCCTGAGACCATCAGGAAGAGTTTTTCTTTAGAAAAAATCATTGAGACTTTTTTCTATAGAAAAAAAATTCCTGAGACCGTCGGAAATAGACTTTCTAAATGTCTCAAGAATTTTTTTCATATGGGATTCCTGAGATTCTCAGGTATTTTTTGCCTATAGAAAAAACTCTTTCTGAGGGTCTCAGGAATTTTATCCAAAAACCAATCAAGGTTATCAAGATTTTTTCCTATAGGAAAAGGTCTTACTGAGAGGATCTCAAGAATTTTTTCCATAAAAAAGTCTACATGGGGACTAAAATCCTTTCTGAGGTATTTTCTATTTTTCAATATCAAAAAATTTTCCTTCGATGCCAGAAAATTGTTCCTATAGGAAAAAGTCTTTCTGGGGTCTTAGAGAAGTTTTCCTATATGTCTTTTTGAAGGTCTCAAATTGAAAAAAAAATCTTCCTGAGATCTCTCTCTATTCTCTTAAATTACAATTCCTTTAGAAAATTTCCTCGTGGGGCTTTTAGGATCTAGTTTCAATTTTTTACCTTCAATTTTTTCCAGTGTACTTCAAATGACATGTGCTGTCCAGGCAAATAGTGTCGATACTTTATTAAATATTTATTTAATATTTAATCAAAGAAAAATACATTTTGAAATGGTCCGTCATATTTATTATTCATATTCAATTGAAAACTTTTATCAATGATTTCTTCTATTTGTTTTTATTATCATTTTTTTCTTTTATTCTGCTCATTCATTGGTTTATTGTGATTTCAAAAGATTTTCAATGAAGTTTTTTTTAAAAAAGAATCATTTTGTCTATTCTCTACTTTCACCTGTTGTGGATCTGATTTTCTTTGGTGTTCTTTACTTTTTTCTTAACTGAAACTTTGTTGTTTCTTTGGCAAGCCATAATAAATCATAGCTAAAAAAGGAAACTTAAAGAATAGAGGCAAGATAAAAACATAGAGCTCGAATGACATATCAAAATCTTTACACAAATCGTTGCAAATCTTTATGAGAATTTTCTATTTTTTCCCCTGCTATGTCCTTGTCCTATCTGCGAACGTGGGGAGGAATCTATTTCTTTGGAAAAGAAAAAAATCTTTTTGCCTAATGGCGTAAATTATGTCATATGATTGCATGTGGCAAGTGGAGTTAGTTGCACAAAACTTGTACAGGAAAACTGACAGCCAAAGTCTGCTGCTTTTCTAAACTTTTTTTCGTTTCCTTTCGCTCTAGTGTGTTTTTTCAGCAGAATACTTCTCATCTTTCATAAAGTTATTTTTTTTCCTATAGACAAAATGTTTTTGTTTCTTTTACTCGGTTTTTGGTGGTGGTATATTTTGTGTCTTGCTCGACTTGTGCAAATTTTGTTGCAAATTTGCATAAATGCTGAGTTGTCGTTATAACGAAAAGAGATGTAGAATAAAAGAACTCAGAAAAATTGCTGCCGGATGATGTATGAAGCAGTGTAGCACCCCACCAACGCACTCGAATATTTTACAAAAAGATTTCGTGGCGAGGAAGTTTGTTAAAACAATGTTGGAATCTGAATTCCACTGAAATCTAAATGTAATCATATTACATCGTTTTGTTTTGAAGAAAATAGCCAGTAGCTAAAGCAGAAGAAACGGTGCGAAAGAATTCAGACGCTCCTGTGGGATGAATTACAGGAATATTTGAGCGAACATCGCGGATTTTTCACCGGTATTTATTTAAGTCCTCTAAGTGTGATGATTAGACATTTCTTTAAAAAAGTTGTTGCAAGAATTTTAGCTAAAGGAGACCATAGCAGATGAATATTGCGGAGAATGCTGCAGAAGTAAGTGAATGACACTTCGGGTTCTTGGAGTGTTTTTAAAATATTTTTTTCAAGGACCCCTAAGTCGTGGATTTTTGTTCAAAATACTTTTTTTCAAAGACCACTAAGGCTTGAATTTTTTTCAAGAACCACGGGAGCGTTGAATTTTTTTAAAATAATTATACCTTACACAACTATGTTGTCAGGGTATTATAGCTTTGTGCAGCCCCAAGAGTTTGTAACGCCGCGAAATATTGGTCCTAGACTCACCTTCAAGTATACCGATCGTCATATCTCGATTAGCTGAATCGATCTAGACATGTCCGTCTGTCCATTATAATAAACATGATTCAGGTCACAGTTATGGACCAATCTTCACTAAATTTGGCATGTAGAATGGGTTCTGGCCAGTGAAGACCCCTATTGTTTTTGGTAAAGATCGGTTAATATTTAGGGGATGAAATAGACCAAATACTTAATGTTTGTCGGGTTTTCTAGTCGCTCCAGAGGCCGCAATTATGGCCCAAACATCACGAATTTTTACATGGAGAAGGGGATCGGGCCAAAGAATAAGCATGCCTCTTTTGATAAAATTAAAAAACATAAAATTTATATTCTATGGCGTATATATTTACCCCTAAAAAACATAGACCCGAGAAGTCGATAGTATATCCAAGAGGAGTGGTTGGCCTTTAAATTGATATCAATTATATTTTCGTATGTACTCGAATGTGGGAGTAACACACAAATATTTGCAGGTGCTTACGTATTCATATATTATTTAGTAACCCATTACCGCACTAGAGGGCGAAAATATAGCGCTGATCGCTTTGAAATTTTCATGTCGATTCAGATATGAAGATCCAGGTTTAATTTTCGGTGATGATCAGATAATAATATTGGGATGAGTTGGACCGAAAACTTAATTTTTTGTGTTTTTTTCGAGTCGATGTATAGGCCACAATTGAAAGCCGAACATCACTACACAGCCCACGGTGAAGGGAATCTAGACAAGTTATTAGAAGGGCTGTACTGGGTATTAGTAATATTTGTTGACCTCTGGTCGGTCAAGAGGGTGTAAATGTCGCGAAATATTGCCGAAGCTCAGAATATAGAACTGCATAAAGTTATATTTTCGTGGAAGTTGTGTGGGGTATCATATGGTCGGCTCCGTCGGACTATACTGCTTCGCTCACTGGTTTTTGCTAAGCTCCACTAAGTATGTTAAAAAAATATGTTTCTCAAGAACATTTGAAAGCCTGGATTTTTTAAAATATTTGTTTTTAAGGGCCTTTGAAAACACTAAGGGTTGGATTTCTTAAAAGAATTTTTTTCAAGGACCACTAGAGGGTACATTTTGATAATACTTTTTTTCAAGCACCATTAAAGGGTGGATTTTTCAAACGAATTTTTTCTAGATTCTGTAAGTAGTGGATTTTTAAAATATTAGTTTAAGGACTTGGAAAGCCTGGTGTCAAAATACATCCAATCCTTAATTTTGCTCCAACATCGGATTGGATATCCTGATTTTTGCTCCGACATGATCGTGAGTACCTACTTTTACCTATTCGAAAATGAGATTGGATCAGCAGTTATGCTGATGGACCTATTCCTGATTTTTTACAGGTGTTGATTGAACTGTACAGCGATAAATTTCAGGAAGACGATCAGAAACGACACAATTGAAAATTTAGACATAAATTTTCCAAATGGAGTTAATCTGAAGAGGCGATTCCTGTTGACCTTCAAGACTGATTCCTTTGGAGGTCTTCGACATAAGAACAGAGTCGATTCAAAGCAGAATTCGTGACGCTATCGAGGACATAGGGCAACCAAAAATTATTTTTCAGTTTTTTTATATGCTGTTACGTAATGAACCCATTGGGCTGTACCCATAAATTCAGCCGATTTGTAAAAACTCGTTACTTCCAAGAGACCAGACAAAGAAATTGTGATCTACAACTAAGAATGCACCTCCCAATATTGCAGAATAGTCCCCATATGACAAGTTTAGCCAAAAAACAGACCATTCACGGTAGGTTGCTGTTTTTGCCTCGGATTAATGCGTCAACTGTGCTGATCTTATGAATTTATTTTGAAGCACTGCGATCGTATTTCCTCAATATTTTTTTGTACCAATCGCACGAGCTTTTGAGCAATTTACAAGTACGAGATTCAACGAGAAGAAGTATCCTTTTTACAAGATGCTCATGCAATATCGGATGATTCAAGTATGCCACACATTACCTATCCCAAAATTATTCAAATATGCTATACACTGTCTTCGAAGCAGCACAACTTTGACCAATCGACAATCAACTATTTTTGAGTGATTGTTAAATTGTTTGTGATCCAACTGGATCAACTCCATATTGGAAAACGGTTTACATCAAGCATCAATAGTGTTCACAAAAAGCCGTCATTCCAATTTCCAAGATTTTTATTTAAGCTGATTCGATGAAAAAAATTGCTACTTTTATGGTGAATTTGGATGTTCCAAAATTGTATCACCAATTAAGCTGTATACCCTTTTTGCATGTATGTGAAACTCTAGGTCTTCCGGTTAGCCAAATTATAGTACCTAAAATCCATTTATCACACATAGAAGCGTTTAAAGACCTTAAAATGCCTTTTTAGACCACAGAAAATTAAAATGCGTTTTCTAGGCGTTAGAAGCGTTTAAAGGCCTTAAAATGCCTTTTTAGACCACAGAAAATTAAAATGCGTTTTCTAGGCGTTAGAAGCGTTTAAAGGCCTTAAAATGCCTTTTTAGACCACAGAAAATTAAAATGCGTTTTCTAGGCGTTAGAAGCGTTTAAAGGCCTTAAAATGCCTTTTTAGACCACAGAAAATTAAAATGCGTTTTCTAGGCGTTAGAAGCGTTTAAATGCCTTAAAATGCCTTTTTAGACCACAGAAAATTAAAATGCGTTTTCTAGGCGTTAGAAGCGTTTAAATGCCTTAAAATGCCTTTTTAGACCACAGAAAATTAAAATGCGTTTTCTAGGCGTTAGAAGCGTTTAAAGGCCTTAAAATGCCTTTTTAGACCACAGAAAATTAAAATGCGTTTTCTAGGCGTTAGAAGCGTTTAAAGGCCTTAAAATGCCTTTTTAGACCACAGAAAATTAAAATGCGTTTTCTAGGCGTTAGAAGCGTTTAAAGGCCTTAAAATGCCTTTTTAGACCACAGAAAATTAAAATGCGTTTTCTAGGCGTTAGACCACAGAGCGTTTAAAGGCCTTAAAATGCCTTTTTAGACCACAGAAAATTAAAATGCGTTTTCTAGGCGTTAGAAGCGTTTAAAGGCCTTAAAATGCCTTTTTAGACCACAGAAAATTAAAATGCGTTTTCTAGGCGTTAGAAGCGTATAAAGGCCTTAAAACGCATTTTTAGACGACGGAAAATTGAAATGCGTTTTTAGGCGTTAGAAGCGTTTAAAGGCCTTAAAATGCCTTTTTAGACGACAGAAAATTAAAATGCGTTTTCTAGGCGTTAGAAGCGTTTAAATGCCTTAAAATGCCTTTTTAGACCACAGAAAATTAAAATGCGTTTTCTAGGCGTTAGAAGCGTTTAAAGGCCTTAAAATGCCTTTTTAGACCACAGAAAATTAAAATGCGTTTTCTAGGCGTTAGAAGCGTTTAAAGGCCTTAAAATGCCTTTTTAGACCACAGAAAATTAAAATGCGTTTTCTAGGCGTTAGAAGCGTTTAAAGGCCTTAAAATGCCTTTTTAGACCACAGAAAATTAAAATGCGTTTTCTAGGCGTTAGAAGCGTTTAAAGGCCTTAAAATGCCTTTTTAGACCACAGAAAATTAAAATGCGTTTTCTAGGCGTTAGAAGCGTTTAAAGGCCTTAAAATGCCTTTTTAGACCACAGAAAATTAAAATGCGTTTTCTAGGCGTTAGAAGCGTTTAAAGGCCTTAAAATGCCTTTTTAGACCACAGAAAATTAAAATGCGTTTTCTAGGCGTTAGAAGCGTTTAAAGGCCTTAAAATGCAATATTAGGCGTTAGAAGCGTTTAAAGGCCTTAAAATGCCTTTTTAGACCACAGAAAATTAAAATGCGTTTTCTAGGCGTTAGAAGCGTTTAAAGGCCTTAAAATGCCTTTTTAGACCACAGAAAATTAAAATGCGTTTTCTAGGCGTTAGAAGCGTTTAAAGGCCTTAAAATGCCTTTTTAGACCACAGAAAATTAAAATGCGTTTTCTAGGCGTTAGAAGCGTTTAAATGCCTTAAAAGCGTTAGAAGCGTTTAAAGGCCTTAAAATGCCTTTTTAGACCACAGAAAATTAAAATGCGTTTTCTAGGCGTTAGAAGCGTTTAAAGGCCTTAAAATGCCTTTTTAGACCACAGAAAATTAAAATGCGTTTTCTAGGCGTTAGAAGCGTTTAAAGGCCTTAAAATGCCTTTTTAGACCACAGAAAATTAAAATGCGTTTTCTAGGCGTTAGAAGCGTTTAAAGGCCTTAAAATGCCTTTTTAGACCACAGAAAATTAAAATGCGTTTTCTAGGCGTTAGAAGCGTTTAAAGGCCTTAAAATGCCTTTTTAGACCACAGAAAATTAAAATGCGTTTTCTAGGCGTTAGAAGCGTTTAAAGGCCTTAAAATGCCTTTTTAGACCACAGAAAATTAAAATGCGTTTTCTAGGCGTTAGAAGCGTTTAAAGGCCTTAAAAATGCCTTTTTAGACCACAGAAAATTAAAATGCGTTTTCTAGGCGTTAGAAGCGTTTAAAGGCCTTAAAATGCCTTTTTAGACCACAGAAAATTAAAATGCGTTTTCTAGGCGTTAGAAGCGTTTAAAATGCCTTTTTAGCCAGAAAATTAAAATGCGCTAGGCGTTTTTAAAGGCCTTAAAACCACACAGAAAATTAAAATGCGTTTTCTAGGCGTTAGAAGCGTTTAAAGGCCTTAAAATGCCTTTTTAGACCACAGAAAATTAAAATGCGTTTTCTAGGCGTTAGAAGCGTTTAAAGGCCTTAAAATGCCTTTTTAGACCACAGAAAATTAAAATGCGTTTTCTAGGCGTTAGAAGCGTTTAAAGGCCTTAAAATGCCTTTTTAGACCACAGAAAATTAAAATGCGTTTTCTAGTCGTTAGAAGCGTTTAAAGGCCTTAAAATGCCTTTTTAGACCACAGAAAATTAAAATGCGTTTTCTAGGCGTTAGAAGCGTTTAAAGGCCTTAAAATGCCTTTTTAGACCACAGAAAATTAAAATGCGTTTTCTAGGCGTTAGAAGCGTTTAAAGGCCTTAAAATGCCTTTTTAGACCACAGAAAATTAAAATGCGTTTTCTAGGCGTTAGAAGCGTTTAAAGGCCTTAAAATGCCTTTTTAGACCACAGAAAATTAAAATGCGTTTTCTAGGCGTTAGAAGCGTTTAAAGGCCTTAAAATGCCTTTTTAGACCACAGAAAATTAAAATGCGTTTTCTAGGCGTTAGAAGCGTTTAAAGGCCTTAAAACGCCTTTTTAGACCACAGAAAATTAAAATGCGTTTTCTAGGCGTTAGAAGCGTTTAAAGGCCTTAAAATGCCTTTTTAGACCACAGAAAATTAAAATGCGTTTTCTAGGCGTTAGAAGCGTTTAAAGGCCTTAAAATGCCTTTTTAGACCACAGAAAATTAAAATGCGTTTTCTAGGCGTTAGAAGCGTTTAAAGGCCTTAAAATGCCTTTGCCTTTTTAGACCACAGAAAATTAAAATGCGTTTTCTAGGCGTTAGAAGCGTTTAAAGGCCTTAAAATGCCTTTTTAGACCACAGAAAATTAAAATGCGTTTTCTAGGCGTTAGAAGCGTTTAAAGGCCTTAAAATGCCTTTTAGACCACAGAA
>NW_026875126.1:0-10242 GCF_032173495.1 Musca vetustissima
TTATTTGTTTTGTTCATGGTCTCAACTGAGGTATATAAAATCGTTCAATAGCTCGAAGCTGCAATTTTCAAAATACGTAGTTGGTCTGAATCTACTGGACGTCTTGCTCGTTGATACCATCAACTTCGTCTTTTCGCTATTTACTGCCAGACTCACTTTGCCGATACTCATCAAATCGTTCAAAGTTGGCTATTACCGCTCGTAATGTTCGACCCATTATGACAATGTCGTCGGGGTAGGCGAGTAACATATGATTTTTGGTGCACAGTGTGTCACTTCTGTTCACACTTGCATCTCGTATGACCTTTTCCAGCAGGATGTTAAACAGGTCACACGACAAACTGTAGAAGATTTGTAAGTTAAGAACAGCGAATGAAGTTTTTATACCCTACACAACTATGTTGTCAGGGTATTATATCTTTGTGCAGCCCCAAAAGTTTGTAACGCCGCGAAATATTGGTCCTAGACCCACCTTTAAGTATACCATATTGTCACATATATCCAATAGGAGTGGTTTACCTTTAAATTAATACCTATTATATTGTTGTATGTGCTCGGATGTGGGAGTTACACCTAATATTTACAGGTATCTCCGTATTCTCATGTTATTTAGTAACCTATTATCGCTCTACAGAGCGAAACTATAGCGCTGATCGCTTTGAATTGTTCCATAAGGTTCCAATTATGGTCAAGGACAACGCCTATAATTTTCGGTGATGATCAGATAATAATTTTGGAATGAAGTGGACCGAAAAGCCGAACATCACAACACAACCCACGGTGAAGGGAATCTGGACAATGGCTGTACTGAATACTCGTAATATTCGGAAAATATGTCAGTGTGAGGAAGAGGTGCTGTTTACCTCTAATCGGGCAAGAGGGTGCAAATATCACGAAATATTGCCCAGGCTCGGAATAAACATCCGCAGAAAATTTTAGTTCCGAAGTAGTTGTGTAGGGTATCGTATGGTCGGCCCCGTCCGACTATACTGCTCCACTCACTTGTTTGAATTGAGTTTTTGTCTGACATTAGTATTATTTCCTATCAAAAAATGTCTTTATGGTCTGTATCCGTTCTGTAAAAAATGTAAACAATGTTCAAATAAATTGTTAATAATACCCTACACAACTTTGTTGTCAGGGTACTATTGCTTTGTGCAGCCCCAAACGTTTGTAGCGCAGCGAAATAATGGTCTTAGACCCACCTTTAGTTATACCGATCTTCATATCTCGACTAGCTGAGTCGATCTAGACATGTGTGTCCGTCCGTCCGTCTGTCCATTATAATTTGTAAACACGATACAGACCACAGTTATGGGCCACTCTTCACGAAATTTTACATTTAGGATGGGTTCTGGCCAATGAAGACTCCTATTGTTTCTGGAAAAGATCTGTTTATATTTAGGGGATGAAATGGACCAAAAACTTTATTTTTGTCGGTTTTTCTGATAGCTCCAGAGGCCGCCATTATGGCCCAAACACCGCGAATTTTTGCATGGAGAAGTGGATCGGGCCAAAGAATAAGTATGCCTGTTTTGATAAAGATCGGTCAATATTTAGATGGTCAAACGGACCCGGACTTTTGTGTGAACAATTACAAAATTTGTATTCTATGACGTATATATTTGCCCCTGAATATCCTAGACCCGAGAAGTTGATAATATGTTCAAGAGGAGTGGTTGACCTTTAAATTCATACCAATTATATGGTCGTATGTATTAGGATGTGGGAGTTACACATTATTATTTACGGGTGCTTACGTGCTGAGATATTATTTAGTAACCCATTACCACACTAGAGGGCGGAATTATTGCACTGATTGCTTTGAAAATTTCCATGAGATTCCAGTTATGGTCAAGGGCAACGCCTATAATTTTCGGTGATGATCACATAACCATTTTGGGATGAAATGGGCCGAAAACATAATTTTTTGTGTTTTTTTTTTTCGAGTCGATCTATAGGCCACAATTGAAAGCCGAACATCACAACACAAGGGAATATGGACAAGTAATTAGAAGGACTGAATATTAGTAATATTCGGAAAATATGCCAGTGTAAGGAAAGGGTGCTGTTGACCTCTAATCGGCAAGGCGGTGCAAATATCAGAAATATTGCCCAGGCTCGAAATAAACATCAGCAGAAAGTTAGAGTTCCGTGATAGTTGATGATCCTATGGTCGGCACCGTCCGAATATACTGCTCCGCTCACTGGTTTGTGTTACCTTCGATTCAATATCAATGAAATGTTTCAATAAATCACTTAGATAAATCATAAACTTCATATTTCTCGTCAGATTTCTTGTTACGTCCTTGAGTAAAATATAGCAATTCCTTTAGTATCCTTGCTATTGTTATTGCAAATGTTTTCCTGTAGGACAATTGGATATTTGATACCAAGTAAAGAATGATTGCGTATTTTGTTCCCCATTGAAAATTACTCTAGCCGAACAGCATTATTGAGCCCAATGTATATCTTTAATTGAAGTGTCTTTACATCTGACAAATGATATTAAAGACAAACCTTTAAAATGTTTACCACCCCGTCTCTTTGGGCATTTCTAAGAAAACTGACACAAAGTTAAAGTTTCCATTACAATCCAATGCAACTGGCTTTAAACAATACCACGAAATGATGCGTAAAGGACACCAGGGATAATAATGTTTTTAAAATAAAATACAAAAGGTGTTCAAAAATATATTAATGGTGACAATAGCACCAACCATAGTAGCGTACGACAACACCAGTATTTGCTAAGTTGTAAGAGGTATACCTTAGCTGGTTCTGCTCTAAATATGAAATGGGTGATGAGAAGCGATAATATCACAAATGCATATGTCTAGTTCGACTCTTGCGTGGCACACTATAGATTTCAAATGGAAATCTGGCATATTCTTAAATGAATTGTATATTATAATTTAACAAATAATTAAAATAAATTTGTACTTGGACATTTCAGACATATTCTTCTTCTGAAATTAAAAAGTTTTTCCTTGTGAAAAGAACTAACAATTGTTTGTAATGCAACACCGAACTAAGTTGTAAAACTATGGAAGCAAAATGTGTTGATATTTCAAAGCGTTCTAATGTTGCAATGAAAGCTTGAATACCTGGTCAGGACTTGTAGACATTACTGTTGTCGTTCTATTAACCACATTGTCTATTCTCGAAGAAGTTCTATTCGTTCAAAGGTCAATGGAAGTTTCACAGCATTTTTTTAACACAAATGAAAATATTTATCCTGACAAATGTCTTCAGTGGATTTTATCTTGGAAATAATGCATACACTTGTATGTGTGGTATATATGAGATAGAAGATATAATATAAGAAGACTCAGTGCATTAATGGTGGAAGACATGACATATTTTAACACTAGATTACGGAGTGAGCCAATGTCATCCCATTTTTATGTTTTTTTTCAGTATTATTTAACCGACGTGCCTGTAATTTGACATTGTGTTTTCTCCGGGGGTGAGAGACATCGTTGCAAATTTGGACATAATTTCCTGTATGCTGTAGTTCCAGCCCAGTTTACTAACCTGAATGTCTGTAATTTTGTTAGATCATAAACAATCTTCCAGTGGATAATTACAAATATATATTCAACAAGTAATATTTGCGGACAATTAACGGAATTTTGAAGACATTTAGAAGATACTGCACCAAGCAGTGAAAAACAATTCGTCCCTGTCAAATTCGTCCCTGGCAGATAATATCGCACTCAATTTTAAAGATTTTAACAGCATATTCTACTAACCTAACATTATTGTATATTTAGAATTGTCTACTATTTCCATCAATTTCAATTTACTCTGACAAGGCAAAAGCCTACCATTGATGTGCTGTTTTCGATGATCACACCAACATGGCGAAGGTATTGCTTTCCAACGTATTCGGTTAAGATACGTAGATACGTTCATATCGTTACGATCTACAATTTCAAGGGTCATATATGGGAGCTACATCTAAATCTTAGCCGATTTCGACGAAACTTAACACACGTCAAGACGTTATCAATTTTATACGCTATGCAAAATTTTGAGTAAATCTTCGGTCGAAAATATATATGGAAGATATATCTAAATCAGAACCGATTTCAACGAAACTTCATGAACATAAATTTGTACTTATATTCAGTACGCCATGCAATGTTTTGCCGCCATCGGAAAAACATTGGGAGTATGGTGCACCATTTACATAAAATCAAAGGAAAATATACATGCGATGTTCTCTAATTTCAAGAGGGTTCGTCATTGAGCCAAACAAGTGGGCTGTGCCAAGTTTCATCTCATTCGGAGCATAAATGCGACGTGTACTTTTTTACAATTTAAAGGACGGACCGGAAATGATAAAATCGGCTCAGAAGTATTTCTATGCATATTCTCAAAATTAACCGTAGTCTATCTCGATTCCTTTTGCCTGCTCAAAGACATAATACCATATAACACAGTGTGGTGAAGTGTTTAAAAACCGTGCGTTTTGATGAAAAATGTGCAATGCAATGACTCTTGCACTGGCGACTGTTTCGGTGAGTATTTAAATTATTTAAAAATTCTTTAAGATTTATATACCCTAACAACCATGTTGTCAGGGTATTATATCTTTGTGCAGCCCCAAGAGTTTGTAACGCCGCGAAATATTGGTCCTAGACCAACCTTTAAGTATACTGATCGTCATATTTCGACTAGCTGAGTCGATCTAGACATGTGTGTCCGTCCGTATGTCCATTATAATTTGTAAACACCATACAAGCCACATATATGGACCAATCTTCATGAAATTTTACATGTAAGATGGGTTCGGCTCAATGAAGACCCTTATTGTTTTTGGTAAAGATCGGTTAATATTTAGGGGATGAAATAGACCAAATACTGAATTTTTGCCGGATTTTCTGGTCGCTCCAGAGGCCGCAATTATTGCTCAAACATCACGAATTTTTACATGGAGAAGGGGATTGGCCCAAAGAATAAGCCTGCCTGCTTTAAAGATCGGTCAATATTTAGAGGGTCAAATGAACCCTGACTTTTGTGTGAAAAATGAAAAAAAAATGTATTCCATAGCGTATATATTTACTCCTGAAGGACATAGAGCCGAGAAATTGATAGTATATCCAAGAGGAGTGGTTGGCCTTTAAATTGATACAAATTACGTATTAATATATTATTAAGTACGTATTAATATATTATTAAGTAGCCCATTAAATTTGGTGATGATCAGATAATAACATTCAAAAAAACACCAAAAAATAATTTTTCGGTCCACTTCATCGGACAGAATATTTTTTTTTTTTTTTTTTGTGTTTTTTCAAGTCGATCTATAGGTCACATTGAAAGCCGAACATCACAACACAACCCACGCTGAAACGAATCAGGACAAGTAATTAGAAGTGCTGTACTGAATATTACTAATATTTGTTGACCTCTAGTCGGTCAAGAGGGTAAAAATATCGCGAAAAATTTACCAAGCGCAGAATATGGAACCACACAAAGTCAGATTTTGTGGAAGTTGTGTAGGGTATCGTATGGTCGGCCCCGTCCGACTATACTGCTCCGCTCACTGGTTTTAAAATGTCTAGACTACATTCTTGCGAAAATAGAATGCAAACATCAAATCCGATTTTCCAGCTGTGTAATATAAATGAAAAGAATTTAAGTAACAAAATTAAGTAGCATAAGTAAGCCATCCATTCAAACAGCAAAAAAAAGAAAAAAACCTTACTTAAACACCTTCGGCAGCAAAAACAACATAATCTAAACTTTTTAATAAATGAAAAGTTTCCACGAGTAAATGGCGGTCTAACATACTTAACTGTGTTTTTGAACGACACGCATTTTACAAAAACATACGAAATAAAAGCATTTTATTAAAACCTACCTTTGAACAAAAAAAAATTGTGCTAAAATTTTCATGGTAAATACCAAACTTTAAGATACCGTTTTGTAGTGACACATTACAGCAACATTGAAAGAAATGATTAAAACTTTTCTACTCGAACTTTTTAGACGGTAATGGTGCAGTTTTAATGCTCTTACTAAGGAGATATAAATATCATATAAGAAATGTCAATATTAAATGTGCAGTTATTAAAGTTTATCCTTGTTAAGATACAATGTCACACTTTGAAGACGGGCAAGTGATACTTACATGTCCATATCTCGACCAAGAATTATTCCCATCAATTCGGAGCCTTCTTCTAACTTAATTGTTCAAACAATAGTTAAATAGTAAACATTTGATTAGAAAGGCCATATCCGTTGAAATCCGCCTACTCCTCTTTATAACATACTTGTAATAGTATGAGGCTGACAGATTTCAACGGACTTTTGTTTACCTTTTGCTTTTGCGGCATCTTTAGGCATCTTTATGTCAACATTGTTATTATTACTTGGATTTACTTTCGGTTGTTACCTACTAGCTACACAAACATGTTGATCATCACTAGCGCTTTAAATTAAGCTAAATATCGGCATTGGTCGAACGGACTTAACACTTATTACAATCCAAAGAAACCTTAAACTGTTACTCAAGCTTTTTATTTATTTTTGAACAAACAAAATATATATGAAAAACCCGCGGGCGAGGGGAAATTAGTCGCTATACATTCGATGTGACTTTATACTTGCCAATTTAAAACTATTCTGCAACCATTAAATAGGTATGGATTTTTGCCAATATGACATTTCTGGTAAACAATTTAGGTAACTGCAAAGGATCTCATATCTCAATGATGTTGAGAGTCACCAATAAATCTAATAATAATCCTAATCCCATGTCAATGTCATTGTTTAAATATTGGTTGTGTCTACAACATACAAATATTTGAGAACACATCTGTCTGGTTCAACAGACACGTTATTTTAAACCCTTGTCAAAAGTTGTTTTTATTGTCATTACCAACAGACCACCCGACTTCATAATATCTTGTCTAATAGATAAGTTTTTAATCACCCCTCAAATCCTTGGGTACCTGAGAGGAATTTCCGTTAAATAGTCACTACTGCTGCCATTTGATATATCCCCGTAACAAGGCCAAATTTCCCAGCAGAGTCGACGGGGGACGGCGTGATAAAATGCCGATCTAGAGTGCGGAAAATGAACAGTACCGAAACCGAAGAGGTCATTCTTTCATTTATTTCATACAGATTTTTGTGACTCAATATATAAAATTGAGTCACGGTGTCAAAAAAAAAATTTTACAACACTAATTCAAGAATCAATAAGTGTCAATGAACGGGATTGTACAAGTTATCAAAAAGTGAATAGCGATTTATTATAGTTTTTAAACAAATGAAGTGGAAAAATGTAAATTTTGTACAGAGAGCTCTAAAAAAATTTTCTGATTCTTTTCGTGGAATTATATCCTTGGTTCTATATGCCTTCAAGCATACACAAAATATCAGTGCATACACAAAATAATGTGCAACTTTGCCCATAGGAATGTTGTCTGAAGAAGCCATGGAATCCAGAAATAAGGACTTTCGGAACTACAGGGAACTGTACACCAGAAAAATTAGTCGTGAGGAAACAATGAGGGATCTTTTCAATAGGTTGCTATTTTCTTCTGATACAAAAATATCAAGTTTGTCTAGTACATCTCTTAACCATCGATATAGTGAGCCACTATCTGAAGAAGTCCTTAAACTACTGGAGGATCCAATGCTACCAAATAAAACTCGGATTCTGAATGTGATTAGTATTTAATAAGTAATGCCTAAATTTTATAAAATATATATAGTTTAATGTTTTAGATATTAATATTGACAATAATAAAGATACATACAATAACAATAGTGTTTGCCCTTAACCCACTTTTTACCCTCCAAATGTTTCGGAATTTTTAAAAGAAGCTCCCATTTTAAGAGTACTATTAGTTATAACAAAAAATGTTGCTTATTAAAAAAAGTTTAAAAAGCTTCACCTAAAAATTTAAGTTTTTTCTAAAAAAATCGGCGCTTAGTGGGTTAAAATTTTTTTTCCAATTTTTTTCATAAAATAATTAAAATAGTCCATCTAAATCTATTCTCATCCAAAATATCGATAAACATACAGTAAAACATCCCCACTGGGGAGCTTACTTGAATTAGAACAGATTGATGTATGCGAAGTTTTGTTGAAATCGGTTCACAATTTGATATAGATTCCATGTATATCATCTTCCGATTTTAAGTGAATGATGCACATTCAACAACATTTTGCACAGAAAATTGGAAATGAATGACGTATGTTTAAAGCATTTGGTTCAAATTTCGTGATAGCTCACGATCAGTGTTGCCAATTTAGCACTTTAAGTGCTAGATTTAGCACTTTTTAAACTCTTTTAGCACCAAAAAAAAAAAAGTGATCTAGCACCTAGAACTTTTTATATATTTTTTTTTATTTTTTAGGAATTTTTTACAATTTTGGTTTCAATCCAAAAATTTTTCCAGTTTCTCGATTTAATATTGACGCATTGAATTTTCCCTATATTTCACGCGGTGAATTTGATTTTCCAATGGCTTCTAGCTATCATGTGCCGTGCATTCCAAATTTCTTAAACAATGGTCGGGTTCTTCATGTAGTGACTATGACATTTTTATTTGGGAAAATGAAAACCAAATTAGGCGGTCAATTGTATGGAACATAATTCATGGTGGAACTTTCTGAAAATAAGTGTTTTATTCACTGGGAACCCCGAATGCAAAGATATAACCATTTTATTATATTTATATTATGCCAGAATAAGAACCAAAATAGAAAAATTCCGGCAGACATCAATTTTTATACCCTTCACCACACTGTGGAACAGGGTATTATGTCTTTGTGCATATGTTTGTAACAGGCGAAAGGAAACGAGAGACACATGGTTCCTTTTGAGAATATTCATAGAATCACATTCTGAGTCGATTTACGCATATCCGTCCGTCCGTCTGTCAGTCCATGTATTTTTGTGAACAAAGTACAGGTCGCATTTATGATCCGATTTGGATGAAATTCGGCATCCAAATAAGTGACCTATTTGGTATAGCTTCTATTTCTGACAAAAAGTAAAGTTTAGTATAGGTTGCAGAATGAAATGTTTATATATCCATATTCATTTTACTGGTCTTTTAAAAATGTAATGACTGTTAGGATTCATCTGTTGAATATACCCAAAGTGGTGAAGGGTATCATATAGTTGGCCCGTCCGACTTTACTACTTTCGTTACTGGTTTAAAATAAAGTCGTATATGTACGCAATGTGAACTTACAGTTATTTACCTTAAACAAATTTGGACATTATTAGTATTAATATTTCAAACCCCATTAAAACAAAAATATAAAATTTTAGTCAATTCGGTTGCGTGCCCGACGTCCACAAAATGTGGAATAATGGGGAGTGCCGCTCTCTGGGCGGCACCCCTAAATATGGACCCATATTAATAATTTGTGGTATGGAGATTTTTTACTCAACGAGAACTCAAGATAGAAAATTGCAGCTATTTAGGTTGAAAATTGTGTCCAAAAGCTTAAAAATCAAATATTGGGGTATGTGGCGTACTCAAAAGCACCGATATATTCCATTTCGAATACCAAATCTTATAGGAGTAGTAGCAATGTATGTGCAAAATTCCAAAGCTCTGTCTTCAATATTGTGACCTCAATCGGACGGACATGGCTAAATCGACAATGGGGTCTTTGATGAATATCATATTATTAAATAATAACAATTTTGTTCTATAAATTTTTAGCACTTTTTTCTGGCACTTTTTTTAAATTTTTAGCACTTTCTAGCATTTTTTCCAACAACGTTTTGGCAACACTGCTCACGATTAAATATAAATATGCACCAAATACTTAATGTTCCTGCGATTGTGATGAAATTGTGCACAACGTTCCAAATTGAGCCTAGAATAACGTGTATTAAGTTTTGTTAAAATCAGTTCAATTATATATTTTCAACCGATTCTCTTTAAATGACTCTTGCTGAAAATAATCTTCCTTGGTCTACTTTAGCTAAAACTATCAAAATTAAAGCAGATAATACTTTTATGATTAAATATTAAACTGTCATCATTACTCTAAGCTTTCATCAAATACTTTCCCCAACATATTGAATTCAGACATTTAATATCCTCATTAATTTATTGCATTCACAGCCCTTACTAGGCTTTAAGAAAATACAATGTAATATTACATCACATTAAACAACATCCTTTTAATTTTCACATAAAACTTTTCGCACTAAATTGATTTGAACCTTAAGAACTTCCTTAAGTGTCATTAAT
>NW_026875127.1:0-100367 GCF_032173495.1 Musca vetustissima
TAGACTCACTTTCTGAGTCGATTTATGCACCAAAGTCTCTGAAAATCATTTGATTTGTACGAATTGTGGCATAGCGTATTGAATTAAATCTAGAATGGCGTATGCTAAGTTTTGTGAAAATCGGTGCAGATTTAGATATAGCTTCCATATATAGTTTCACCCGATTTTAGGTAAATTGTGCACCAAAGTCTTTGCTAATTTTTTTATTGGCATAGATATATCGTAGCTTCCATATATAATTTCGAATTATTTATGTTTATTGTACACCACATAATCAATAGGTGTCTGATTGAGATTAAATTTTAAACAGTGCAGCATACCGAATAGAGTTTGTCAAGTTGGCTTTAAATCGATTTACACAAATCTGTCCCACTGAGCGCAAACGACTCTAAACTTGCCCAAATGAAATGAAATTTAGCATAGGTTCCAGAAAGACATTAAAATCACACTTTAAGTTCGTTCGATTTCATGTCAAAATTCCTTAAAAAAGGCGACGTCTTTAATTTTAATTCCAAATTTTATGATTCCCGCTCACACAAAACAAATTGTAACATATTTAGTACCATTTTGTGCTTCTCGTATCCATAAGTACATAATTCCAATACTACCTTAAATCTGTAATTTTTCATTCCAATTTTAAGTTTTCCATCTCTATCCGTTCACTCAAATCTATATTGTACCAAATTTAGTACCATTTAGTACACGTATTACGAATTTTCAAAACTACCCACATATCTCAATCCTGCATTCAAACTGTTATATTAATTCATAATTTCAGGATCTCGGCCCTATCCATTCACACAATTGTTCAACAATTTGTAAACCATTTGGTACCAGTTAGTACTTTTTTTTTGTACACTCCAATAGTATTTTTAATTCGAAAATTCTGGAGTCCAGCTCTATCCGTTCACACATAATTAAGTTGTGCCAAATATAGAACCATTTAGTACACATAAGTACTATGCTTCCATATCTCAATTCTATATACCAACAGCAACCACTATTCCAAATTTTAGGTTTCCAGATCTCTCCATTCACCCAAATCCAAATTGTACCAAATTTAGTTCCGTTTAGTACTTTTCGTACATATAAATGCGAATTTCAACTGTAATCTTACTTCCAAATTTCATATATAAAATTTCAAGATTTTAGCTATATATGTTCAATATATGTAGAATTAGAACTACATTTAGTACTTTTAGTACATGTTGAATACTTTGGCTGCTTGTCCGCTCTGATTAAATGAAACACTTCTTGTTTGTTTGGTTGCTTAATGAAGAGTAATTTATTTACAACTTACATGCTAACAAAGAAAGCTTAAATCTATGAAAGCTTAAATCTATAAAAGCTTAAATCTAGTATGGGTGGATCACACATTGTGATCTTTATGCAATTATTGTGTTGTGTGTTGCAACGTACGTGTCGTGCTAAATTCAGTAATTGCAATACCTCCCCTCAACACACATACACATATACTAATTAAAACAATAATTCAAAATTCTTTATTTAGCTTACATACTAATTTCTTAAACACAATACTAATACATATTAATTCATTTCATATTTTATTGTAAGCCTAAATAATTTACACATTTCATGTGGTTTACTTTTGATAAGTTTTTCGTTAAAATATCAGCTATATTCTCATTACTTGGACAATACTTTAAATCTATCAAGCCATTTTCAAACACGTCTCTTATGTGATGATATCGAATATCAATGTGTTTCGTCCTATTATGATACACTGGGTTCTTTACCAAATGTATTGCTCCTAAATTGTCACCATTTATTTCAACTTTGTCCGGACAATACAATCCTATTTCATGGAGTAATCTTCTTAAATATACTGCTTCCTTACAAGCAGAAGAAAGTGCCATATATTCGGCTTCTGTGCTACTCAGTGCTATCGTATCTTGTTTCTTCGATTCCCAAGAAAAGGTTCCTCCAGCTAACATAAATGTATACCCTGTATACGATCTTCGATTACTGGAATCTCCTCCCCAATCAGCGTCAACAAAACATTTAAATGGCTCATCAGTCTTTATATATTTAATCTTTAAGTCTCGTGTCTTGTTTAAGTACTTTAAAATTCGTTTTGCTGCTGTAAAATGTTCATGATGGGGATCAGAGTTCTTTTGCGATAATTTACACACCGAGTGTAAAATATCCGGTCGAGTACATATAGCAGAATGCATTAATGAACCTATTAATGATTGGTATACTGTCGAATTAACCCTTTTACAATTTTTATTCTCACAGCTGACTTGGTAATTCACTTCCAAGGGAGTAGAGACAGATCTACAATCCATCATCCCATTTTCTTGTAGAAGTTCTTCGATATAACTTTTCTGATGGATGCTTATCTCCCCTGTAGGATCTTCTCTCTCAATCTCTATGCTTAAGAATTTCTTGGCTTGTCCTTTGTCCACTACTTTTACCTTATTAGCAATTGCCTGTTTGATGCTCTTCATATCATTCATACTCTTTGTAGCAATAAGTAAATCATCTACATATACAGCTATTAAACATATGTTGCTACCCTTTCCTCTGACATATAGACATGGTTCACTCTTGCATGCCTCAAACCCAATATCTAACAAGATTCTGTCTAATGTCTTGTTCCAACGACGACCTGATTGTTTAAGACCATACAATGCTTTCTTTAATTTTAAAACTTTATTTTTATTTGCCTTATCTTGGAAACACGGCGGTTGGGACATAAATACCTCATCGGACAATTCGCTATTGAGGTATGCCGTAGATACATCCATTTGATGTAAATGCAATTCATATTGCGCTGCTAATGCTATCAACATTCTTATTGTTTCATAACGTACCACGGGTGAGAATGTCTCTGTGTAATTAACACCATATTCCTGAGCATAACCCTTTGCCACTAGTCTAGCCTTAAATCTTTCTATTTGTCCGTCTTTATTTCTTTTAAGTGCAAACACCCATTTGCATCCGACAACTTTTTGTCCTTGTGGCAATTCAGACATTCTCCCATGTGTCATTATCAATTAACGATTGGTACTCTGTTTGCATAGCATCCCACCAACATTGGGAATGTGCACTCGACAATGCTTCTTCAACCGTATCAGGTACCTTTATTTCTGAGGCTTGCATCAAATTTAACGTGTTAAATACTTTCTTCGGTCTACCCGGTCGTCCAGTACGCAATAATTTTGGTCTACCTGCATTTCTCTTCTCAACTGATGCCTCTTCTACTACATCTTCTTGTTCCTCTGCAGACTCATATTCATTAAAACTATCATCAACTGGCTTATTCGCAGTATTCTGAACAGGATCTTCTACGGCGGGTTCAATATCAAAGGTCACTGTTTGCCTTTCCTTTATATTCTCAACAAAGTAAACATCTCGACTGATTATGATTCGTCTACTACTTTTATCGTATAAACGATAACCCTTTGTCATATCAGAATAGCCTACCAATAAATACTCTTTGCCTTTTGGTCTAAATTTGTGATGATGAGTTTTATCTAACGCTATTGCTGTAGATCCAAACACCTTGAAATAATTAACTTTTGGTTTACGCTTATACCACATTTCAAAAGGTGTCTTGCCATTCAATGCTCTTGTTGGTGACCTGTTGCGTAAATAAACAGCCGTATTTACAGCTTCTGCCCATAAAAATTCTTCAACACCAGAAGCTACCATCATAGCGCGTGCCATTTCTACTAACGTTCTGTTCATGCGCTCAGCAACTCCATTTTGCTGTGGTGTGTAAGGCACTGTCAATTGATGCATGATCCCATGTTCCCTCATAAAATTCGAAAAATTTGTGTTTACAAATTCTGTGCCGTTATCAGAGCGAAGTATTTTCAACTTATGTCCCGTTTGCTTTTCAGCTAATTTCATAAACTCCCTAAATTTTTCAAATGCGTCACTTTTTGCTTTCAAAAAATAAGCAAACACATAACGGGATTTGTCATCTATGAATGTCAATATGTAACGAGCTCCCCCTAAAGATGCTACATTTATTGGTCCGCAAATGTCTGTATGAACAATTTCTAATAAGTCACTCGCCCTATTCTCTGTGTTTGTAAATGGCCTAACTGTACACTTACTCTTCATACACACAGTACAATTCAAAGTTTTTGGAAATTTTACATTCATACCTTCAACCATTTGCTCCTCTGCTAGTTGTCGCAAACTGTCCACATTCAGATGACCGTAACGGTAGTGCCACTGCATTGCATTTGTTGTTGCTTCAGCCAGAAACAAATTTTGATGAGGGTCGCTGAACAAAAACAAATTACCCGCTCTCCTCGCTGTCAGCACAATTCTCCCCTTGTTTATGATTCTCGCACACTGCTTGCCGAATTTCACATCATGAACAACCGCTACTCTGCCTACCGAAATAAAATTACACTGTAGGCTCGGCACAAATAAGACATCATTCAGCACAACGTCACCCTTGTTGATCGCAACTCTCCCCTTCCCCTTTGCTTCGATGGTTTTTTCGCCTGCTAGGGAGATTTGCTCATGATGCTCCTCAAACGTCGTAAACATGTTTCGGTCGCAGCATAAGTGTGAGGAAGCACCGCTATCTAGGCACCATACATTTTTATTGAGGTTGTTGTTGTCAATCGACGCCAAAACGGTGTACGCTTGCTCGCCCTTTTTCTCTGCCTTCTTGCATTGAGCAGCGAAATGCCCTCTGCCGCCGCAGTTGAAACAGTTGTTGTTCTTGTGTGTGCGGAACCCTTTCTGGCTGCTACCTGCGTTGTTGTTGGAGTTTGCTTGATGTGCGTTGTTTCTATTGTTGTTTTTGTTGTAATTTCTTTTGTTTTGGGTCATAAACGCCTGTGTGCGATTTTCATCTACTTTGCTACCTGATGATGATCTCCTTTCATTTTCTTCAGCCAATTTTATTTTCAGCGATGATAACGATGGTAAAGTGTCCCTCGACTCAAGTGCCACCACAAAATTTTCAAACGACTTGGGAAGACTGGCGAGGATCATTATTACCAAAATTTCCTCATTCAGGTCGATACCTGACTCGGCCAGTCTGTCCACAACTTGAGTAAATTCGCACATATATTGTTGCACTGCATCGGTTTCTTCCATTTTCATGTTTATTAATTTCTTAAACAGCGACACTTTTCTTATTGGCCCTTTTGGCCGATGGATTTCTGCTAGGCACTTCCATGCATCCTTTGCTGTTTTGCAGTTTTTGATGTGGGACAATTGAACTGGCGTGATGCTTAATATAATCGTCGCCATTGCCTTTTCGTCTTTCTTTTTCCACTCTTGACTCTTCTCGGCAACCACTTCTTCTGAAATAACCTCCCACAGGTCTTGGTGGATCAGCACACTCTTCATTTGCATATTCCAGGACTCATAATTGTCCTCTGACAATTTTTCAATATTTAGTATTGACGACATTATTGTTTTATTTATTTTTCTTTTCGACGCACTTTTAACACAATGTCTTTTCTATTTTTTTTTTCGCTGTCCACTCAACACTTTAATATTTTTCTGGGCATTCACTAATTAATTGTGTGTTCTGCTACTGCGTAGACCTGGGCCCATAACCTGTTGAATACTTTGGCTGCTTGTCCGCTCTGATTAAAATGAAACACTTCTTGTTTGTTTGGTTGCTTAATGGAGAGTAATTTATTTACAACTTACATGCTAACAAAGAAAGCTTAAATCTATGAAAGCTTAAATCTATAAAAGCTTAAATCTAGTATGGGTGGATCACACATTGTGATCTTTATGCAATTATTGTGTTGTGTGTTGCAACGTACGTGTCGTGCTAAAATCAGTAATTGCAATACGTGGATTTTTTAAAAAATATTTTTTCAAAGATCCAACAAGGCGTGGATTTTTTAAAAAATATTTTTTCAAAGATCCAACAAGGCGTGGATTTTTTAAAAAATATTTTTTCAAAGATCCAACAAGGCGTGGATTTTTTAAAAAATATTTTTTCAAAGATCCAACAAGGCGTGGATTTTTTAAAAAATATTTTTAAAAAATATTTTTTCAAAGATCCAACAAGGCGTGGATTTTTTAAAAAATATTTTTTCAAAGATCCAACAAGGCGTGGATTTTTTAAAAAATATTTTTTCAAAGATCCAACAAGGCGTGGATTTTTTAAAGGACCAATACAAGGCATGGATTTTTTAAAAAATATTTTTTCAAAGATCCAACAAGGCGTGGATTTTTTAAAAAATATTTTTTCAAAGATCCAACAAGGCGTGGATTTTTTAAAAAATATTTTTTCAAAGATCCAACAAGGCGTGGATTTTTTAAAAAATATTTTTTCAAAGATCCAACAAGGCGTGGATTTTTTAAAAAATATTTTTTCAAAGATCCAACAAGGCGTGGATTTTTTAAAAAATATTTTTTCAAAGATCCAACAAGGCGTGGATTTTTTAAAAAATATTTTTTCAAAGATCCAACAAGGCGTGGATTTTTTAAAAAATATTTTTTCAAAGATCCAACAAGGCGTGGATTTTTTAAAAAATATTTTTTCAAAGATCCAACAAGGCGTGGATTTTTTAAAAAATATTTTTTCAAAGATCCAACAAGGCGTGGATTTTTTAAAAAATATTTTTTCAAAGATCCAACAAGGCGTGGATTTTTTAAAAAATATTTTTTCAAAGATCCAACAAGGCGTGGATTTTTTAAAAAATATTTTTTCAAAGATCCAACAAGGCGTGGATTTTTTAAAAAATATTTTTTCAAAGATCCAACAAGGCGTGGATTTTTTAAAAAATATTTTTTCAAAGATCCAACAAGGCGTGGATTTTTTAAAAAATATTTTTTCAAAGATCCAACAAGGCGTGGATTTTTTAAAAAATATTTTTTCAAAGATCCAACAAGGCGTGGATTTTTTAAAAAATATTTTTTCAAAGATCCAACAAGGCGTGGATTTTTTAAAAAATATTTTTTCAAAGATCCAACAAGGCGTGGATTTTTTAAAAAATATTTTTTCAAAGATCCAACAAGGCGTGGATTTTTTAAAAAATATTTTTTCAAAGATCCAACAAGGCGTGGATTTTTTAAAAAATATTTTTTCAAAGATCCAACAAGGCGTGGATTTTTTAAAAAATATTTTTTCAAAGATCCAACAAGGCGTGGATTTTTTAAAAAATATTTTTTCAAAGATCCAACAAGGCGTGGATTTTTTAAAAAATATTTTTTTCAAAGATCCAACAAGGCGTGGATTTTTTAAAAAATATTTTTTTCAAAGATCCAACAAGGCGTGGATTTTTTAAAAAATATTTTTTCAAATATCCAACAAGGCGTGGATTTTTTAAAAAATATTTTTTCAAATATCCAACAAGGCGTGGATTTTTTAAAAAATATTTTTTCCAACAAGGCGTGGATTTTTTAAAAAATATTTTTTATCCAACAAGGCGTGGATTTTTTAAAAAATATTTTTTCAAATATCCAACAAGGCGTGGATTTTTTAAAAAATATTTTTTCAAATATCCAACAAGGCGTGGATTTTTTAAAAAATATTTTTTCAAATATCCAACAAGGCGTGGATTTTTTAAAAAATATTTTTTCAGTACCCAACAAGGCGTGGATTTTTTTTAAAAAATATTTTTTCAGTACCCAAGAAGGCGTGGATTTTTTAAAAAATATTTTTTCAGTACCCAACAAGGCGTGGATTTTTTAAAAAATATTTTTTCAAATATCCAACAAGGCGTGGATTTTTTAAAAAATATTTTTTCAAATATCCAACAAGGCGTGGATTTTTTAAAAAATATTTTTTCAAATATCCAACAAGGCGTGGATTTTTTAAAAAATATTTTTTCAAATATCCAACAAGGCGTGGATTTTTTAAAAAATATTTTTTCAAATATCCAACAAGGCGTGGATTTTTTAAAAAATATTTTTTCAAATATCCAACAAGGCGTGGATTTTTTAAAAAATATTTTTTCAAATATCCAACAAGGCGTGGATTTTTTAAAAAATATTTTTTCAAATATCCAACAAGGCGTGGATTTTTTAAAAAATATTTTTTCAAATATCCAACAAGGCGTGGATTTTTTAAAAAATATTTTTTCAAATATCCAACAAGGCGTGGATTTTTTAAAAAATATTTTTTCAAATATCCAACAAGGCGTGGATTTTTTAAAAAATATTTTTTCAAATATCCAACAAGGCGTGGATTTTTTAAAAAATATTTTTTCAAATATCCAACAAGGTGTGGATTTTTTAAAAAATATTTTTTCAAATATCCAACAAAATATTTTTTCAAATATCCAACAAGGCGTGGATTTTTTAAAAAATATTTTTTCAAATATCCAACAAAATATTTTTTCAAATATCCAACAAGGCGTGGATTTTTTAAAAAATATTTTTTCAAATATCCAACAAGGCGTGGATTTTTTAAAAAATATTTTTTCAAATATCCAACAAGGCGTGGATTTTTTAAATAATTTTTTCAGAGATCCATACAAGGCGTAGATTTTTTAAATAATTTTTTCAGAGATCCATACAAGGCGTAGATTTTTTAAATAATTTTTTCAGAGATCCATACAAGGCGTAGATTTTTTAAATAATTTTTTCAGAGATCCATACAAGGCGTAGATTTTTTAAATAATTTTTTTTTTTAGGGCTTAGATGTTTAAATATTTTTTTCAGGGCTTAGATGTTTAAATATTTTTTTCAGGGCTTAGATGTTTAAATATTTTTTTCAGGGCTTAGATGTTTAAATATTTTTTTCTGGGCTCAATGCGTGGATTTAGAAAGTCTGTCCCATATCACAAAAATATGTCTACTTTTTAACTAAAGTATAATATATTAAATTATAATTCTATTAATTAAGAAATTTCACTTTTATTACGCGAAATAAATTTTGGGTATGTCTCTATTACAGAGCCAAACTCATAGCTGAACAAAAAGCATGGATATGCTCAAGATATTTTTAGCAAAGTTATCTAAAAATCAAACGGAAAAAATCTTTTCACCGACAATTTAAATCGTTTTTCTGCTAAAAGCTTCTGAAAAAAGCAAAACCTCCAATACATCATCCATCCCTCCATTTCGGACTATTTGCTCAAAGTTAAAAATAAATGTTTAAATTTTGTATTGACCGACCACAGTACCAAAACCGATTTATCAACAGAGAATGGTCTAACACTTACATTGGTAACAACACATCAGCAGGTCTTGTTGTTAACCTTTCCCCGAGTTCCAACATAGCATTTCTTTGGCGTACAAATATTTACATTCATTAATTGAAGAGCAAGCAAATGATAATCGTTTGTGTGTTTGTTTGTCATCTTAGTGAAAGATCAAATACAAATACATAAATTAATTTACATTCCGACTTATACCCAGAAAAAAAAATTCTTCAAAAATATGAATGGAGACTTTAGCCCTTTGGAGAGATTTTGGAATAGCAGCAAATTTTTCAAACATATATTGAATTTTTATTACATTTTTTACAAAACTTAAAAAAAATTGAATCGATACAATTCGTAGTTCCAATCATGTATATAATAATAATTGAAATATAATTAAAAATGTCTATAATAAAGGTGTAAACCCTCTCAGCCTCAATGAATGCATTACTGAAATTAAACATCATGATCATTGCGTATCGAGCTCGGTGATGTCGTACGGCCTATTAACATCACCCCTACAACCACTCAATTTCACTCAATCGTATAACCAAAATATTTAACTACTGTTCGGCATAAATTTGTCATCTCTCAAACAAATTCGGTGTAAGATGATACCGCTGCTAATAATAAGCTTGAGAGAATCATCAGTAGTCAGACCCAGCGGAGCTACACCTTCTACGCATGCTTGAGAATCTTCAAAACACCAATTAGCACCACACAATCATCGATGTCATCCATTTTTGTCATTTTTGTGTTTACATTTATGGAAAAGCGTAAATAGAGGTCTATGGATGGATGAATGGAGAACTATGATCGAACACAGTTGACATACTATTATTTATCTGAGCTACGCATGATTTATACTCAACGAACCCGCGATGAATGGTTACCCCTCTAAGGGAAAGATTAGAATTTTAGATTTTATTTAGCACATTCGGTGGCTATGGTGGGTGACCCAGTGACACTATTTTATGTGTTCGGAAAATTTAATGGAAATAACCAGATCGTAGATTAATAACATTTTTACGAAGCTTAAAGAAGGCGTTGATTTTTTTAAGGCTATATAAGGCGTGGATTTTAAAAAATATGTTTTCAAGGGCTTATAGAAGCTCTTTCAAAGTTCTTCTCTTCCCAAGTTCTATAAACTGGAGACCTTCCGCAATATAATTCTATAAATAAAAGACCTTTTAGATGCCAGTACTTCTGATTCATTTAGAAAATATTTGTAATAAATTCTTTCACAAATCTTCTATAGAAGTTTGTGCTATTTTTAGAAGATATGTCGCATTTGAATTTAAATTATGTCTTGACGATGTATCTCCCAATTCCCAGCTGACAATATATGTGTGGTCTTTATATAGTCATTTAATGAAAGAATAATGACAAACTATCCCTCTCAAACACCTTCCCATCACCCTCATCCGACATGAAGACTATTTGCGTAAAAAGTTAACAAACAATTGTTGAAAACATTAACAATGGTGAATGAATTAGGCGATAAATGACACACATACACAAACATACATAGAGACATGCATATACCGAATCAATATTATTATTGAGGTGTAGAAAGAATCGTTTGATTCATCGGAAGCGGTAGCCAGCAACTGGAGCATTCTACCCTGGAACATGTACTTACCTGCAGCTGAAAATAAAGAGGAAAAAAGAATTAGGAATTATTATTGTGAATAAAATGAAAGGAAACATTTTGAAAAATTTGGAAATAATTTTTTTTTTAATTTAAAAAAAATAATAAATCGGAAATTTACATCATCCCAGCAAAAACGAGAGGAATGAAAAACTTTAAAATTGTACTTCTATAATCTAGAGACCTTCCGCAATTCTTCTATCAATAGAGGTCCTGCTATAGGCGAGAAATATTTCTTTTATGTACTGAAGGTCCTCCACAGATCTCATATTTTTTGGAGGTTTTTTTATCAACCTAATTTGAAAAGTAGAAACTTTTCCCAAACGGTGACCGAAAGACCTTCGATATGTTTTCTATCAAAAAACTACACCCAAACGTCTTCTATAAATAGGGAGTCTTCTACAGATCTTCAACAGGAAAGATGTCGTTCCTTCGATCTTCTTGCAGATGGAAAGACCTCCTAAAATTAGTCTGTGGACTATCGATAAAAGACCTTTTAGAAATATTCTATATTATATTAATGGACTGAAGACGTTTCACAGATCTCATATTTATTCGGGGCCTTCTAGCCTTCTTTTTCGAAAAATAGAAACTCCACAGATCTCATATTTTTTCTAGGCTTTCTACCAACCTAATTCGAAAAATAGAAACATTTCCCAAATGGTGACCGAAAGACCTTCGATATGTCGTATATCAAAAAAACTACACCCAAACGTCTTCTATAAATAGGGAGTCATCTACAGATCTTCAACAGGAAAGATATCGTTCCTCCGATTTTCTTGTATATGAAAAGATCTTCTACAAGTCTTCTGTAGACTGAAGGTCTTCTATAAAGTGGAAACCTTCCCCAGTTCTCCTATCGATAGAAGACCTTTTACAGATATTCTATATTGACCGAACACCTTCCACAGATTTCCTATTTATTCGGGGTCTTTTACCCTTCTTATTCGAAAAATAGAAACTCTTACAAATGACTTTAACGGAGACCGGAAGACCTTCATCAGTCTTCTATCGAAGAATGTACCTCCAAAGGTATTCTTTAAATAAAAACCCTACTGGAGGCCGAAAACATGGACTTCTGGTCTTATTGTAGATGGAAACATTTTTTGCTAGTCTTCGTTGCACTAAAAGTCTTCTATAAACTGGAGACCTTCCACTGCTCTTCAATCAATAGAAGGCATTTTACGGGTATTTTTTATGCGAGAACGTTGCTTCCGGTCCTTTTATGGACTGAAGGCCTTCTACAAATCTCCAATTTATACGAGGCCTTCCACCCATCTTATTCAAAAATTAAAGATCTTCTAAAGATGTTTAACAGAGACCGCAAGACCTTCGATCGGTCTTCTCCAAAGTAATTCTAGAAATTGATAGCCCTACTTTCTTTCAAAAGTCTTCTTTAAATAGAGAGCCTTCTATAGGTCACCAATAGACTGGAGGCCGAAACATTGAAAGCTTTTCTGTAAGTCTTCGTTGCACTAAAAGTCTTCTATGAATTAGAGACCCTCCCTAGTTCTTCAATCAACAGAAGGCATTTTACAGGTATTTTTATAGGCGAGAACGTTCCCGCTGTTCCTTTTATGGATTAAGGGCCTTTTATAGATCTCATATATACGAGGCCTTCCGCCCATTTTATTCAAAAATGTATTATCTTACAAAGATATTTAACAGAGACCGCAAGACCTTCGACCGGTCTTCTCCAAAGGACATCTAGAACAAGATAGCCTTCTACAGATCGTCAATAGACTAGAGACCTACCATAGGTAAATACCAACATGAAGGACATATGTCGTTCCTCCGATCTTCTCGAAGACTTTCACAAGCCTTCTGTAGGCGAGAAACCATTCTTTTATGGAATTTTTTATAATATTCGAAAAATAGAAGCTCTTCCAAAGGTATTTAACGGAGGCCGGAAGACCTTCGATCGTCTTTCTATAGATGAATGAGAATTTCCAAAATTCTTCTATAAGTAGCGAATCTTCTCCAGTTCGTCAATAGACTAAAAGCATATCACAGGCACATCAAGGATAAATGGCGTTCATCCGGTCTTATTGTGTATCGAAAGACCTTATCGAAAGACCTTCTCAGGACTGATGGTCTTCTATAAATTGAATACCTTTCAGAGTTATTTAATCAATAGGTGGCAATCTAGCTATGCGAAAAGCTTTCCATCCGGTCATTTTATATACTGAAACCTATCACAGATGTCACATTTATTGGAGGCCTTCCACCCATATTATTTAAGCTGGAATAACTTCGGGTTCGGTCTACTGTAGAAGAAATTACTTCCAATAAATAGAGAGTCTTCTACAAATCTTCAATAGACGGCATAGCTGCCACAGGTACGCCAAAACTAAGAAAATATGGAAATGAAAAACATCTTCTCTCTCCTGTGGACTGAACATCTTCTATAAACTGAAGACCTTATGTAGATCTTCTATCGATACAGACCTGTTATAGGCGACTGAAGGCCTTTTATAGATCTACTATTTATCCAAGATCTTCCGCCCATGTTATTCTAAAAATATAAGCTCTTCCAAAGGACTTTAATGGAGATCGTAAGACTTTCGATTACACTTCTGTAGATAAAAGTACTTCCAAAGGTCTTCTACAAATAGAGAGCCTTCTACAGTTCGATCTTCAATATACTGGAGGCCTATCAAAGGTACACACAAACATGAAGGATATATTTCGTTCCTTCGATCCTTTTTTAGGTGGAAACACCTGCGGAAAAAAATTGAAAATATTTTTTTTTATTTTTTTTTTTAGAAAAAACAAAAAAATATTTCGAAGAATTCCGTTATCCACTGAGATTCCACTTCCCACCAAAAAACGGAGAAGAAGAAGATGAAAAAACTTTAAAACAATAAGAAATAGAAAGAACAAACACAATTTTTTGGCTTCTACAAATATTGACACAATTTTAGAATGCTACATGAAAAAACCATTTCTTCGTCAACAGAAATTGGTGGCCCGCCGACGGTGCTGCTGCTGCTGGTGGAGAGGGTGGCCTCCCAAACAACAGAGAAGAATCGAATCGAAGAATATTTGTATGTATGAATGAGAGAGAAAGTTAGCGGCGATCTGATCGATTGAACACAGCTCAGCAAGGTGGTAAGAAATAATAGCATGACAATTGTCTGGCTTGACTTTCTTCACTTCTCAGGTGGGTTGGTATAAAAGCCATGGTTGGTATCTACTTCGACATCAGTTGGTCAAGAGAAAGAAAGAAACGTAACAAAAATCGGATTGAGACCAAGCAGATAAGTGACACAGTTGTTGGATTATTAAAGCAAGGAGTATCAAAAAAGGATTATACAAAAAATAATGTTGCGGATAATGAGAGCTGTCGTGGTGGTGGTTATGTTAATAACCCCATCCATTTATTGTTCGGATCAAGTGGAGAATAACTCCAATAAAACCCTAGAAGTATCATTCCGTGAGGCCCGACGCAGCAATCTGCCCGAGAGCTGTTTGACCACAGATGATGCCAGCGGCACGTGTATGACCAGATTTAGGTGCATGAGTTCCGGTGGCACACCCAAAGGCTACTGCAGTGGTTCCTATGGAGTTTGTTGTGAAAGTAAGCCATTCAAAAAAATGCAATACCATTACCTTAAATCGAAATACTAATCGCAAAAACTCTCTTCCAGCCAATCTCCAATGCAATGCCATTTCAACCATGAAACGTACGATAATTAAAAATCCCGCTCTGTTCACCCAAGACCCCTGTGAATATCACATACAGGCCTACAGTCAAAATGTCTGTCAACTTCTAATCGAATTTCAACGATTTGAGTTGCAACCTCCGACCTTTAATCCCGGTACACACACCTTGGAATGTGGTGATAGCCTCATGATCGGTGACTTTACCTTATGTGGTGATAACACCGGACAACATCTCTACTTGCCCTTTAATGTAGCCAATGGTATACAGGAAATCACACTGACATTTAATTTACCCAATCGTTGGTCTTTCAATAATTGGCGTATGGTTATAACACAATTGGAATGTCCCGCAGCCAAGAAACGTCACCAGCAGCAGCAGCCGCAACAACAAAGTTTTATGCCATTTGTAAATGCAAATAATTTACCAAATTTAAGATCGATATTTTCTTCGCATCATAATGGAGATTTGGAGCTGTTGGCTCCACCTGGATGTCATCAATATTTCACACAGCCAATGGGTACCATAAAGTCTTTTAATTTTAAAGATGATGCCAGCACCTATTATTTGCCGAACATGAATTATGTCATCTGTATTAAGCCGACCAGTGGAGCATCGATGATTGAGTGAGTACTAACAAAAGAGTAGAGAATCTTCAAAAGAAATTCCGCTTATAGAGCTTCCAAGGACCTGTCGTAGGTTTTTTATTAAGAGTAGATTTTTATTTCAAAGATAAAATACCTTACACAGGACTTCTATAGATAGAAGTTCTTACATAGGTCTCAAATATATATCATAATAGATACGACTGGTTTTATATAGATAACAGGCACTTCAAGTAGCAGATAGGGAGAGATACCCTCCAAAAGAAATGTTCATTCAGAAACTACTTTGTGTATCTCAAAAAATTAATTTAATTGATCTTCTACCAATAAAAGGCCTTCCACGAGTATTCTTCAGACTGAAGGGCACCCACAGGTCCACCTACACTGACATTCTGAACACTATATGCCAGGGCTTCCATAGGTCGCCTATCGAAAATAGAAAGTAAGTAAGGTTACTTTATGGAAATTTTACGTTCGAAATTTGAGATGTTTCATCGATATTCATTGGAAAGAAAGCCTGTGTAACCTCTGTACAGGTCTTTTATATAATTGATAGTCAATGGAAAACCTTCCTTCGATTCTTTTGTAGTCTGCGGATCTTTCCACAGGACTTCCATTTGACCTTCCAGGGTTCTTCTATCGATAAAAAGTCCTATGAAAGCCTTTTTTAAGCGAGAAACCATCCGCCCGACCCTTTTATGAACTGAATACTTTCCACGGATCTCCTTTTTATGCGAAACCTTCCACACATCTTCTTCGAAGGCTGGAAGACCTTCGATCAGTCTTCTAAAAATGAATGTACTTCCAAAAATCTTCTATAAATAGAGAGCATTCTACAATAGACTGGTGGCCTACCACAGGTACACCAACATGGAGGATATGTGTCGTTCTTTCGGTCATCTTGTAGATAGATAGGCCTCCCACAATTTATTTATAGTATGCGGGTCTTTCCACAGGATTTCTATGAACTGGAAATCTTCTGCAGTTCTTATTCTCTCCAAATAACCTTCCATCCTGTCATTATATGGACTGACGGCCTTGCACAACTCTCGTTTTTAGACGAGACCTTCTACCCATATTATTCGAAAAGAGAAGCTCTTCCAAAGCTACTTAACCGCGACCTTAAAACCTTTGATCGGTCTTCTTTAGATGAGAGTGCTTCCAAATGACTTTTATAAATAGAGAGCCTTCTATAGATCTTTAATAGACTAGAGGTCCAGCACAGGTACACCAACATGAAGGATATATTTCGTTCCTCCGGTCTTCTTGTTGATGGGAAAGACTTTCTATGAGTCTTCTGTGGATTGAAAGCCTTCTATAAACTTTTTACAGGACTTCTATAAACTAGAAACCTTCCGCAGTTCACCTGCCGAAAGAGGACTTTCTATAAGAGTCTTCAATAGACTGGAAGTCCATCACAGATGTACCAACATTAAGGTCCTCTGTAGATGGGAAGATCTTCTACGAGTCTTCTTTGGACTGAAGGTCCTCTTCCAAAGTTCTTCTATCAATAAAAACCGTTTACAGGCCTTCCATAGGCGAGAACCATTTTTCCGGCCCATTTATGGACCTCCAAAGATTTTATTGGAAAAAAATAAGTTCCCCTTTAATGAAGACCGAAATTGCTTATAATGAAGATTTCCGATCGGATGAAAGTAGTTCCAAAGGTCTTCTATAAATATAGGGCCTTCTTCAGGTATTCTGTAGATAGAAAGATATTCTGAGTCTTTTGTGCACTCAAGGTCTTCTGAAAACTGCAGACCTTCCGCAGTTTTTCTATCAGTAGAATACCAGGAATACAGGCATTCTATGGGCATTCCTAGATGGCCTTCCACAGATCTCCAATTTATACAAGGCCTACCACATGTGTAAAGTCTTTTCCGTTGAAGACCTGGATATATTCTTCATACAAGCTCTTTAGACCATCTTCTATATAAATGAGGCATTCTTTCTATCAAGAATTCGGCAGGTACTTTCTCGTTTTTCTTCTGGTGTATTGTTATAGGAGACCATTTTCCATAGAAGAAGTCTTCTTCATAGGAAATTTGTTTATATAAAAAACCAGCGATTTATATAATTCTTTCTCCCTTTCATTTCAGATATCAAGCCACCAAATTTTCCATGTCCAATGAAGTAGCCACCTCGGCTGGCTATGACACGGATTGTCACAGTACCATACAAACGGATGGCCGGAGAGAGGATTATCTTATGATACCACAATCATTTGTGGCAAATAGTATGAATATTTTGCCAACCTACTATTGTGGTACATCGTTGCAAACCCGACCCTCGCTAATTGCCTCAGCACCGTTTATCATGTATTTCAGTAGTGATGGATTTACCGATGAAACTGAAACAGGATTCAGTATAAATTATCGTGTTCGTACGGCATATTAATTTTAAAAATATATATTTATTTAGATTTAAGGAGATACTTCTTTTTTACAAAACAAAAATATAAATTATTATACGTACCCATTGCATTTCTATAGATTATAATTAATTATAAAAATATTATAAACTACAGGATTATTATTTATAAAAAAATTCTAATAAATGTAAGATTTTTATGAGGTTCTTGAAAAAAAATATTCGTTAAAAATCCATGCCTTATTGTGGACTCTGAAAAAACGTTCTTTCAAAATTCACGCCTTTTGGGGTCACTGAAAAAATGTTCTTTAAAAATCCACCCCTTATTGTGGACTCTGAAAAAAATCTTTAAAAATCCACTCTTTCAAAAAATATTATTTTAACAATCCAATCCTTCAAAAATATTCTTTTAACAATCCAATCCTTCAAAAATATTCTTTTAAAAATCCACTCCTTCAAGAAATATTCCTTTAAAAATCCACGCCTTTGATAGACCCTTAAAAAATTCTTTTAAAAATCCACGCCTTTGATAGACCCTTAAAAGAAATCTTTAAAAAATTCATGCCTTTGATAGACCCTTAAAAGAAATCTTTAAAAAATTCATGCCTTTGATAGACCCTTAAAAAAATATTTTAAAAATCCACGCCTTTGATAGACCCTTAAAAAAATTATTTTAAAAATCCACGCCTTTGATAGACCTGTAAAAAAATATTTTAAAAATCCACGCCTTTGATAGAACCTTAAAAAAATTATTTTAAAAATCCACGCCTTTGATAGACCGTTAAAAAAATTCTTTTAAAAATCCACGCCTTTGAAAGACCTCTAAAAATATTCTTTAAAAAAATCCACGCCTTTGAAAGACCCCGAAAACTAGTCTTAAAAAATCCACGCCTTGGATAGACCCTGAAAAACTAGTTGTAAAAAAATCCACGCCTTTGAAAGACCCTTAAAAAATTATTTTAAAAATCCACGCCTTTGATAGACCCTTAAAAAATTCTTTTAAAAATCCACGCCTTTGATAGACCCTTAAACAAATTCTTTTAAAAATCCACGCCTTTGATAGACCCTCAAAAAATATTATTTTAAAAATCCACGCCTATGATGGACCCATAAGAAATATTTTTTTAAAAAATCCACGCCAACCTGAAAAAATATTCTTTAAAAAATCCACCCTGAAAAAATATTCTTTAAAAAATCCACGCCTTGCTTAGAACCTCACAATACATCCCAAAAATAGTTTTTAAAAAATCCATGCCTTCTTTCCATCACTCAAATAATATTCTTTAAAAAAACTGGACCCATCTTAATATTTTCAAAATTTTTACAGAATTTAATTGATAGCCAATTTCCAAAAATAGAGCCACTCCCATTTTTGATAAAATATCTCTCTTTCAACATCAGAGATGAGTAATCTCCACAAAAGATATGGACTCTATGACACACTCCAAGCAATAAAAGTCTTATCGATTCGGGATGGTGGGTCACCACCTTATCTCGCTGCATATAAAAGGTGACGATGACAATTAATTCAAAAGAAAGTAGTCAATCAAAAGAAGAACAGCAAAAGGGAAATCGAAGCGGAACCCAGAACAAAAATGCAGTTGACAATTGTAACCACTTTCGTTGGTTGTCTATTGTGGCTTGCCCAAGTTGATGCCACCTTGGATCTATTATTACCAAATCAAGGGAGACAGGGTAAGAGAAGCTGCCAATTAAAAAAAATCAGTCATTAAAATTACTTTTACTTCCAGAAACTTCGAAATGCAATGGTGTATCAAAATCCAAACAGACGATAATCAAAAATCCCCCCACTCTCGCCGAAGATTCTTGTGTCTATCACATTCGACCCTATAGCCCTAATGTCTGCCAATTGCTGGTGGAATTCAAGGAGTTTGAATTACAACAACCCGTCTTAGATCCCCAAACTCTGCGCCTAGAATGTGGTGATCATTTGGAAATAGGAGATTTTTCTCTATGTGGTGATAATACGGGACAACATCTCTATTTACCCTTTAACGTGGCAAAGGGTGAGAAAGAAATCGCCCTAACATTTAATTTACCCCATCGATGGTCATCATCGAAATGGCATTTGATTGTGACCCAACTGGAATGTCCAGTCCATAAGAGATTGGGTCAGCGATTATTGGATGAAGTTCTAATGGATGGGAGAACAATTTTAAGTGCCATGGCGTCGGATAGCAGTCATGATTGGGAATTATTGGCACCCACGGGATGTAATCAATATTTCACCAAGACGGTTGGGACAATTAAAAGCTTCAATTTCAAAAATGATGGCTCTTCGCGCTATTTGCCGAATATGAAATATGTGATCTGCATTAAGGCTGTCAATGGGGCGACAATTATTGAGTAAGTAAAACGTTTATAATTTTCAGGGTCCAATATGGGCCCTCAAATGACATAGATTTCTAAAGAATATTTTTTTCAAGGTCCCCAATTTGTCTAGATTTCGAAAGCAAATAATATTTTTGCGGGGTCTATACAAGTCGTAGATTTCTTTGGATGTACTAAAAATTTTGTTGGGGGTCTATACAAGGCGTGGATTTTTTTTATATTTTTGGGGGTCTATAAAAAGCGCATAGATTTCTCAAGGAATATTTTTCAAGGACCATCGTAGATTTTAAAGTTCTTAAAGGATATTTTTTCAAAGAACATCCGAGGCATGGATTGGTTTCTTTAAAACAATATTTTTTTCAAGGATCATCACAGATGTTTATTTTTAAAACATATTTTCCAAGGACTAATAGATGCTTGGACTTTTAAAACATATTTTTCCAAGGTTTATAAGAAGAACCATCACAAGGAGTGTATTTTTTATCGAATATTTTTTCAAGAACCCATCACAAGACGTTTCATTTTTAAATTATATTTTTTCAGGAAAATAATATTTTTCCCCTTTCCTATACTCTTGCAGATACCAAGCTACGAAATTCTCACTATCGAATGAAATTGAAAGTTCTGCCGGCTACGATGGCGATTGTCATAGTACCATACAAACGGATGGCCGGAGAGAGGATTATCTGATGATACCACAATCATATGTGGCAAACAGTATGAATATTTTGCCGACCTACTATTGTGGCACATCGATGCAAACCCGACCAGATGTTATTGCCTCGGCACCATTTAATCTCCTGTTCACTAGTGATTCGATAACCGATGAAACTGAAACTGGTTTTAGTATTAATTATCGTATAAGAAATCCTTAAAAGGAGTTATAAGAGAAAATAAAATCCTACCCCTCTGGGACATAGCATTTGAAATTGTTTTATTTTCCAGCCAACTCCTTGCGAAGATCGCATGGAGGTGCTAACAAAAAAATGGGGGTATACAATTGTTAAATAGCCACCCTGGGAAATTGTTATCAGTTAACATGTCTAGAAATTCTTTCGTTCTACTCTTTCGCTTTCGATTCTCCTCTAATTAGCGGTCATTAGTGGAAAAAGACGCTTTGGAGACTCCGTTTTTTTTTTTCTAATAAAAAATAATGCAATGCCTTCCATTGCTGTCGCCATTTATTGAAATGAGAAAAACAAATTGTCACGTTTTAATATTTGGTTGCGAAAAAAATAATATTTGGTAATGAGGATATTTTCATTGCAACTGTCTTTACGTTGTACACACTTGTTTTTTTTTTCCTGGTTCCAAATGAGGTCATTTAGTCCAGCCCTTTAGTTGGACAGCCATTTGAGATACCATATTGTGGCGGGGTAGTGGTGTTGATTCACACATTTCGCATATTTATTTTTTTTTTCAAAATCATTAAACGAGGACAAGTGCATCAACAATAAAAACAAAAATCGCAATGACAGAAAAAATCGAAATGTAATGGAGGCCACCAAAAAAAGCAACAATTATGACTGGAATGTACAGACCTTAACGCAAGATATTCTCTGGATTTTCAAAGCGAAGATTTTTCAAGGATTTTTTAAAGACCAAAACAAGGCGTCGATTTTTAAAAAGTTTCTACAGTGTGCCAACACAGGCGTGGATTTAAAAAAAATATTTTTTTTTCAAAGACCTAACTCAGGATTGGATTTTTAAAAAATATTTCCTTTTAAAGACCCAACTCAGACCCAAAAACATGTTTTTAAAGACCGAACTTTAAAAAAAACACATTTTTTTTAAGATGACAGCTATCATTGGATTTTTAAAAAATATATTTTCAGGACAACGACAGGGGTTGAATATTCAGTTGCAAGGATCCAACTCAGGCGTGGATTTTTATAAAAAAAAAAAGATTTCCACGGCAAGGCGTGAATTTTTAAAAATATTATTCAGGACCACGACAAGGCCTGATTAAAGCATATTTTTTTCAGGACCACGACAAGGCTTGGATTTTTTAAATAAGACAACGACAAGGCCTACACTTAAAAGAAAATATTTTTTTTTCAAAATCACGACATGACGTAGATTTTTATACCCTACACAACTATGTTGTCAGCATATTATAGCTTTGTGCAGCCCCAAGATTTTGTAACGCCGCTAAATATTGGTCCCAGATCCGCATTTAAGATCTAGACATGTGTGTCCGTCCGTCTGTCGATTATAATTTGTAAACACGATACAAGCCACAGTTATGGACCATCCTTCACGATGGGATGGCCAATGGCCAATGAAGACCCCTGTTGTTTTTGGCAAAGATCGGTTAATATTTAGGGGATGAAATGGACAAAAACTTAATTTTTGTCTGATTTTCTGATCGCTCCAGAGGCCGCAATTTTGCCCCAAACATCGAATTTTTACATGGAGAAGGGTATCGGGCCAAAGAATGAGTATGCCTGTTTTTATAAAGATCGGTCAATATTTGGCGGGTCAAATGGACCCTGACTTTTGTGTGAAAAATGACAAAATTTGTATTCTATAGCGCATAGATTTACCCATGAAGGACATAGACCCCAGAAATTGATAATATATCCAAGAGAAGAGGTTGGCCTGTAAATTGATACCAATTATATTGTCGTATGTATGTATGGGAGTTACACATATTTATATTTACAGGTGCTTAAGTATTGAGATATTATTTAATAAACCATTACCACACTAGAGGGCGGAAATATGGCGCTGATCGCTTTGAAATGTTCCATGAGGTTCCACTTATGGTCAAGTACAACGCCTATAATTTTCGGTGATGATCAGATAATAATTTTGGCATAAAGTGGACCGAAAATTTTTTTGTGTGTGTTTTTTTTTTCGATTCATTCTATAGGTTACAATTATAAGCCGAACATCACAACACAACCCACGGTGAAGGGAATATGGACAAGTAATTAGAAGGGCTGTACTGAATATTGATAATATTCGAAAAGTGTCAGTGTAAGGAAGAGATGCTGATGACCTCTAATCGGGCAAGCGGGTGCAACTATCACGAAATATTACCCAGGCGCGGAATAAAAATCCACAGAAAGATAGAATTCTGTGGTAGTTGTGTAGGTATCGTATGGTCGGCCGCGTCCGACTATACTGCTCCGCTCACTGGTTAAAGGATATGCTTTGTAGGCCTAACAGATCTTATATAAGCCCCTAGAAATTGTTTTCCAAAAATCCACGCCTACTTTTGACCTGGAAAAAATTGTGGTCAATAAAAAAAATATTCTTTAAAAAAATCAAGCCTATTGAGGTATCTGGAAAAAAAAGTCCTTTAAAAATCCACGCCTATTCTTTAAAAATGCCATGCCTATTACAGTTCTTGAAAAATATTTAAAAATACTCGACTCCTTGTGGTCCCTAAAAAAAATTCTTAAAAAATCCACCAGTTATTGTTGTCCCCGAAAAAATATTCTTTAACAAATCGACGTCAAGAATTGTGGGTACTTGGTCCATAAGATGCCCTTCAATCCCACTTGACTCACTGTATTTCGTTAATTCAATTTCATTTTCCTATTTCGGTTGTCTGAGTGGGTGTGAGTGTGTGCGTGTGTTTGTTTAGTTCGCTGTTGTTTTTCTTATCCTTTGAGTTTTTATACGTTGTCCGAAGAGTCCTCCTCGTCTTTTTTGCATTGCAAAAAAAAAAGAAAATATTACCATTTGGGCACTTATTTTCCGGTACAAGTATTGCTACAACAATCAGCATCCTTGTCGCCATCCAGTAGTTATTTAACACAATTTCTTTGAAGAGGGATTTTTTTCCTACTTTGGTTCTAATGGGGAAATGATCAAACACGACAGTAATGGACCATACATCGTAGAATGATTCTGAGTGAAATAAGTAAACGTAGTTCCGTTTACTTAACTATTTCAGATATTTTTAACTAATTTTCTGCAACAGGCCTACCGAAGTTCTCAAGACTATAGAAAACCTCTCATATTTTGAACAAATGAAGGACCATGGTCCAATTAACAGGTCATGTTAGAGGCGAAATGATTTCACCCGAACAGTCAAAATTTGACTTAATCGTGTGAAGAGGTAAAAAAATTGACATTTTTGAGGAATTTTCTACCAAAATGACCGATAATATTCGCCTCTTGGATTTGAAGGTATTTTTATATTTTCCAGCCGGGTGTGCTGTAAGTTCCTCTTTGGATTCGTAATGTCTACCCCCTTTGAGTTGACCCCTGCAATTTGAATAACAGTTCTTAGTAGCTCAATTCGGAAACCCAAAATGCCCTCCATACCAAGCAATTGGAATAGAAGTACAAAACCCATTTCCCTTTTTTCTCTCGCTTTCCCCTTCTTTAATGTTTTTTTTTTTTTTCATTTTTGTATTTTACTTTGCCTGAACATTGACCGAAAATGCATTTACGTTTAGTTTGCTTGCAGCTGCGTTCACAACGTCCTGGTAGTGGTGGCTGGCTGATGGTGGCCATCCATGGTGATATTGGTTCATATTGGACCACTGGTTAAATGCATTGCAATGTGGTGTTTATGTAATGGCTAGAAGAATAAGCAACAATGAAAGGATGCAGGATATAAATGTCAAAGTGTGTGTGTGGTGTTGTGTGTTTTTGTGAAAAAACGAGTTTGTCCACTAGGTTGTTGTTTTTATTTTTTTGGATAGTTCCAAGTGTTAATTTATGGTAACATTTAGTTGCATCCTGTTATTCTCCTCCTCTTCTGTTGGTTGGCCTTTGAAAGGGACCATTTCAAAGATAGTTTGTGTGACGACTGTTGCTTGTAGCCTTTCAGGATTTTTTTGGAGTATCCCTAACCCCCTTTCCAAAGACCTTTGGAGGTAAGTTGGGGAATATTTGCATTTCTTCGCTGGTTGCTGGGAAAAATTGAAGCAACAATTTGTGCCTCATCTTAGCCGCAGATGTTTTTTGGAACACAAACGATGGGACTTTAACTCTTTTTTTTGAACCTTTAACCTGAAGTCATTTGGTTGCTATATTTTTTCTTACTTTAAATTTAAATAATATTTAAATGAAGTGTAATTTTTTGGAATTTTACATTATTTTTTTATTTTTAATTGAAAAATATTTTCCCCAAAAAAATGTAGTTCTTCATTAATGTATGAGTTCCCCAGAAAAATGCCAGTTATTGGTTCGATTTAAATAAAGTTTTATTATGTATTTGAATAAAGAACATTTTGTTTTATCGGGCAGAAGAAAAATCAGATGAGAACACAAGGATTATGGGAGTTTCACCGAAAAAATTATTCTTTTAAAAAAGCACACTGAAAAATATTCTTTAAAAAAAACCAAGCCATATATAGGACCCTGAAAAAATATCTTTAAAAAATCCACGCCTATTGAAGACCCTGAAAATGTCTTTTAAAAAATCCTTAAAAAGTCCGTGCCTTCCATAAGACCCTAAAGAATATTTTTTCTTTTCTTATAAGAACATCCACGCTTATAATAGGTCCTTCAAAAATATTTTTAAAATATCCACATCCATACTTTTAAAATCCACGCCATTTATAGGTCCTTGAAAACATATTTAAAAAATCAATGCATTGATTAGGTCCTTGAATTTTTTAAATCCTCGATTGTATTTTTGTATTCCTTAAAATTAACTTCAAATAATTTGATTTTTAAGATAAAAAAATAAATTTGAGTATACCGCACCCGCATGGAATCGACCATAAACAAAAATATTCAAATTGAGAAAAAAATATGTAGAACCGGAAAATATGCTACAAAATGCAATAAACCACTACACTATATATCCCCACACAGAGATACAGAGACCGACAGACGACGGAGGCAAATGAAAACTGAAGGAACCCACACACACACACATAAAGTCACAAATTCATAGCCATTCACATGAAATCATTTCGGAGAACGAACGAATCGACACAACCACAGCCAGCTAGTCAGCTCTTCAAAATTCAGCTGCCGCCTCTTCTTCACTCAGTTAAATTCACATCAAAATTCACCAGAGAATCTCGTCCATGGAATGGAATGAATATGAAATTCAACAAAAATATAAACGTATAAATGATAAAATGGGCATATAAATGGACGACGACGAATGGTCTGGTAAAGTGAATAAACGAAAATGATAATATAGCAGCACAAGGAGAACTACAAACAAAAGCAACATGAAAAAACTCAGACGTAAATATCAACGAAATGCATCGCAGGTTGGACAGGGTGGGAGAGGATTGTGGAAGGAGATCTTTGTCTGTGTTGAGTTACAACAGTGGAATGCAAATAAAGGCTGTGGGCTTGAACATTTTTTAATATTTTGATCCTTGAAAAAATATTCTTTAAAAAATCCACGCCTTAGATAGACCTTGAAAAAATATTCTTTAAAAAATCCACGCCTTAGATAGACCTTGAAAAAATATTCTTTAAAAAATCCACGCCTTAGATAGACCTTGAAAAAATATTCTTTAAAAAATCCACGCCTTAGATAGACCTTGAAAAAATATTCTTTAAAAAATCCACGCCTTAGATAGACCTTGAAAAAATATTCTTTAAAAAATCCACGCCTTAGATAGACCTTGAAAAAATATTCTTTAAAAAATCCACGCCTTAGATAGACCTTGAAAAAATATTCTTTAAAAAATCCACGCCTTAGATAGACCTTGAAAAAATATTCTTTAAAAAATCCACGCCTTAGATAGACCTTGAAAAAATATTCTTTAAAAAATCCACGCCTTAGATAGACCTTGAAAAAATATTCTTTAAAAAATCCACGCCTTAGATAGACCTTGAAAAAATATTCTTTAAAAAATCCACGCCTTAGATAGACCTTGAAAAAATATTCTTTAAAAAATCCACGCCTTAGATAGACCTTGAAAAAATATTCTTTAAAAAATCCACGCCTTAGATAGACCTTGAAAAAATATTCTTTAAAAAATCCACGCCTTAGATAGACCTTGAAAAAATATTCTTTAAAAAATCCACGCCTTAGATAGACCTTGAAAAAATATTCTTTAAAAAATCCACGCCTTAGATAGACCTTGAAAAAATATTCTTTAAAAAATCCACGCCTTAGATAGACCTTGAAAAAATATTCTTTAAAAAATCCACGCCTTAGATAGACCTTGAAAAAGTATTCTTTAAAAAATCCACGCCTTAGATAGACCTTGAAAAAATATTCTTTAAAAAATCCACGCCTTAGATAGACCTTGAACAAATTTTCTTTAAAAAATCCACGCCTCAGATACCCCTTTAAAAAATCCACGTTCTAGTTTAGCCTTTGAAAAAATATTCTTTAAAAATCCACGCCTTAGTTTAGCCTTTGAAAAAATATTCTTTAAAAATCCACGCCTTAGTTTAGCCTTTGAAAAAATATTCTTTAAAAAATCCACGCCTTAGATAGACCTTAAAAAGATATTCTTTAAAAATCCAAACTTGTTGAGGTCCCCGAAAAAATATCCAAAAAAACGGTCCGAAAATACCTATCCTATACCATGCGGTTCAGTGTATCTCCACATCCATTTGCCGAATGTAAACTTCACATCATAACTTTACCAATATTGCTGATGTTATGCCATTGAAATTCCCATGGACAAGTTAACGTGTACAAGGCAATAACATTTTCCGGACCCCTCCCTCTCCCCATCTTCCTCCTCGACAGCAACAATTTTTCCATAAACGTATCCATATAGACAGCGATGATGTTGTGGGAGTATGAGAATGTAGCCGTATTGAGTTAAAATGTTGGTTGTAGCAATGTGTTTACTTGTCTCTATGCTTGGATGTATGTATGAGAGCGCGCGTGTGTGTGTGTGTGTGTACGTGCAGCAAGTGTTTGAATATTGCAGCGATTTATTGCATTATCAATAAAGTGAATAAATTTTGAGGTTATTGTGGCGTGATAACGTTTTAAGGCATATTCACACAGGGAAGCAAACAAATGGCTACTCAAATGCACACACACACACAGTTGAACACACCAACACACACACATTCGCTCACATATACAGTTGGCATACGGAAAACATAAAAAAACTACGAGAAAATGAATGAAAAATATTATCCGTAACTGACCACGACAACATAAAGCGTAAACGACCAAAAACCCATACAACAACAAAAACAATGACAGAAAACAACAACAAAAAAAACAACAACAAATACAAAAAAAATTGTTGCAAAACAAACGTAGCCCTATATTGAAATGATGGCAACTGAAATCGAAATGTACACACATTGACAGCCATTTAACACAGTAACGGTGACAAGGGTTCGCGCCAGGAGTAGTTCTGCATGTGTGTGTGTGTGTTTAAGTGTATGTTTGCATTGTGCTTTGAGAGTTGGCCAATATATAAATTTATATATTATTTTTGTTGGCTAACAGTGGATATATAAATCGCTATGAAGGATAACATACACAAACTCATTAAAAATCGAGGGCCTTCTAATAAAAATTGAAAATCCACGCCTTGTTCTGAGGTCCTTGAAAAAATATTCTTTAAAAAATCCACGCCTTGTTCTGAGGTCCTTGAAAAAATATTCTTTAAAAAATCCACGCCTTGTCCTGAGGTCCTTGAAAAAATATTCTTTAAAAAATCCACGCCTTGTCCTGAGGTCCTTGAAAAAATATTCTTTAAAAAATCCACGCCTTGTCCTGAGGTCCTTGAAAAAATATTCTTTAAAAAATCCACGCCTTGTCCTGAGGTCCTTGAAAAAATATTCTTTAAAAAATCCACGCCTTGTCCTGAGGTTCTGCCTTGTTCTGAGGTCCTTGAAAAAATATTCTTTAAAAAATCCACGCCTTGTTCTGAGGTCCTTGAAAAAATATTATTTTTTCAAGGATATTTTTTCAAGGACCTCCGAAAAAGGCGTGGATTTTTTAAAGAATATTTTTTTCAAGGACCTCAGAACGAGGCGTGGATTTTTTAAAGAATATTTTTTCAATGACCTCAAAACAAGGCGTGGATATTTTAAAGAATATTTTTTCAAGGACCTCAGAACAAGGCGTGGATATTTTTTTCATGGACCTAACGAAGGCTTGCCTTTTTAAAGAATATTTTTTCAAGGACCTCAGAACAAGGCGTGGATATTTTGTTCATGGACCTATCGAAGGCCTGCCTTTTTAAAGAATATTTTTTCAAGGACCTCAGAACAAGGCGTGGATATTTTTTTCATGGACCTAACGAAGGCCTGCCTTTTTAAAGAATATTTTTTCAAGGACCTCAGAACAAGGCGTGGATATTTTTTTCATGGACCTAACGAAGGCCTGCCTTTTTAAAGAATATTTTTTCAAGGACCTCAGAACAAGGCGTGGATATTTTTTTCATATTCTTTAAAAAATCCACGCCTTTTTCGGAGGTCCTTGAAAAAATATTCTTTAAAAAATCCACGCCTTGTTCTGAGGTCCTTGAAAAAATATTCTTTAAAAAATCCACGCCTTGTTCTGAGGTCCTTGAAAAAATATTCTTTAAAAAATCCACGCCTTGTTCTGAGGCCCTTGAAAAATATTCTTTAAAAAATCCACGCCTTGTTCTGAGGTCCTTGGAAAAATATTCTTTAAAAAATCCACGCCTTGTTCTGAGGTCCTTGAAAAAATATTCTTTAAAAAATCCACGCCTTGTTCTGAGGTCCTTGAAAAAATATTCTTTAAAAAATCCACGCCTTGTTCTGAGGACCTTGAAAAAAATGTTCTTTAAGAAATCCACGCCTTGTTCTTTAAAAATTATTCTTTAAAAAAAAAATCCACACCTATTGAGGTCCTTGAAAAATAATTTTCAAAAAATCCACGCCTTGTGTAGGTCCTTGATAGAATATTCTTTAGTTCCTTTCCACTGTATAACCCAACCATGATGTATGCGGTTGAAGGATGTGTGTAACGGAAAGTCGCGCGGGGCAGGGAAACCATGGTATACTTGTTAAAATTTGTGTGGTATCATAAAAGTGCATAAATATTGTTGCCATTTTATTCATTTTGTGATTGTGTGTGTATTTATATATATATATATTTGTGTATGTGCAGCACGAAATGCACATTTACATTCTTCTTCTATGTGTTTTTTGGCTACTAGTGCTTCTGTTGCATCACTCCCGCACTGTAGTTCCGCTCACCACGCACTACACATTTGTTAACAATCTCACATTTATTGTTATTCATAATGTAAAAATTGTTGTGTTAATTAAAACAGAAAATGGTGGTAAAACACACACATACAGACACGCACACACATTCACACAACAATAATTATTATGCGTGTAGGTGATATGGTGGCAATGGGTCCTGGGGAAGCTTAATTTAAATCATTTATTTACCCAGTTTTTCCAGATTAATGTTAATGTTGATTATGGTGTTGATATTGTTTGTCCTTGGGGGGGGTGGAGTGCGGAGAGGCTGGGAGAGGTTGAGGAGAGATAAAAAGTGATGATATGGCCACACACAGCCATTATCAACGGCAGCTATCATCAACAAAAGAATGGTACGTCGATATCGTACATCGTCGCTATGATCATCATTTCATCTTCTGCCGATTTTTTTTTTTTTGGATTTGTATAGTGGAGCAACTAGGCCTTCCATAACTTGACGAGTTATTAAAGCGATAATATGCTGCTGATGTTGGCAACAACATCAACAACAATATTGCAATTAACTGATTGCAAAACAAAGGCAAGCGGCAGTGGCAACAGCAACAACACCACGTACAACAATACATTCAAATAGTCAACAACAAATACATTTACAGTTATGGTAGTCCTATAACTGTTGCGGCATCATCATTCATGAAGTGCTTCTTCTTCTTCTTTTGTTGTAACAACAAACATCCTTCACATGGATCCATATTAATAAAAGTGCACACATATACACTCTCTCGCACACATCAACACAATCGTACAATACACCAAATGCCAAACTGACTGGAATTGGTACAAACCACTAAAATTTCTTGCTGTTGTTTTTTACATTTGAAATAGAGAGCAGGTGTTTAAAGAGCTAACATTTAAGTGTTCATACATTTGACATTTTCAAGGATCAATACAAAATAATATTTTTTAAAATCCTAATGAAGGACTGGATTTTTTAAAGAATATTTTTTAAGGACCTCAGAACAAGGCGAGGATTTTTTAAAGAATATTTTTCAAGGACCTCAGAAAAAGAACAAGGCACGGAGTTTTTTAAAGAATTTTTTCAAGGACCTCAGAAGAACAAAGCGATGATTTTTTAACGAATATTTTTCAAGGACCTCAGAACAAGGCTTGGATTTTTTGAAGAATATTTTTCAAGGACCTCAGAACAAGGCGTGTTTTTTTTTAAACAATATTTTTTCAAGGACCTCAGAACAAGGCGTGGATTTTTTAAACAATATTATTTCAAGGACCTCAGAACAAGGCGTGGATTTTTTAAACAATATTATTTCAAGAACCTCAGAACAAGGCGTGGATTTTTTAAACAATATTTTTTCAAGGACCTCAGAACAAGGCGTGGATTTTTTAAAGATTTTTTTCAAGGACCTCGGAACAAGGCGTGGATTTTTTAAAGATTTTTTTCAAGGACCTCAGAACAAGGCGTGGATTTTTTAAAGATTTTTTTCAAGGACCTCGGAACAAGGCGTGGATTTTTTAAAGATTTTTTTCAAGGACCTCGGAACAAGGCTGGGATTTTTTAAAGATTTTTTTTTCAAGGTCCTCAGAAACAAGGTGTGAATTTTTTTTAAATTAATTTTTTTTTTCAAGGACCTCAGAACAAGGCGTGGATTTTTTAAAGATTTTTTTCAAGGACCTCGGAACAAGGCGTGGATTTTTTAAAGATTTTTTTCAAGGACCTCGGAACAAGGCGTGGATTTTTTAAAGATTTTTTTCAAGTACCTCAGAACAAGGCGTGGATTTTTTAAAGATTTTTTTCAAGTACCTCAGAACAAGGCGTGAATTTTTTTTTTTAATTATTTTTTTTTTCAAATACCTCAAAGGCGTGGTTTTTTTAAAGATTTTTTTCAGGGACCTCAGAACAAGGCGTGAATTTTTTTTTTTAATTATTTTTTTTTCAAGGACCTCAGAACAAGGCGTGAATTTTTTTTTTAAATTATTTTTTTTTTTCAAGGACCTCAGAACAAGGCGTGAATTTTTTTTAAAAATTATTTTTTTTTCAAGGACCTCAAAAGGCGTGGTTTTTTTAAAGATTTTTTTCAAGGACCTCAGAACAAGGAGTGGATTTTTTAAAGATTTTTTTCAAGGACCTCAGAACAAGGAGTGGATTTTTTAAAGATTTTTTTCAAAGACCTCAGAACAAGGAGTGGATTTTTTAAAGATTTTTTTCAAGGACCTCAGAACAAGGCGTGAATTTTTTTTTTAAATTATTTTTTTTTCAAGGACCTCAGAACAAGGCGTGGATTTTTTAAAGAATATTTTTTCAAGGACCTCAGAACAAGGCGTGGATTTTTTAAAGAATATTTTTTCAAGGACCTCAGAACAAGGCGTGGATTTTTTAATGATTTTTTTCAAGGACCTCAGAACAAAGCGTGATTTTTTTTTTAAATTATTTTTTTTCAAATATTTTTTTTAATGATTTTTTTCAAGGACCTCAGAGCAAGGCGTGGATTTTTTAAAGATTTTTTTCAAGTACCTCAGAACAAGGCGTGAATTTTTTTTAAAAATTATTTTTTTTCAAAGACCTCAAAAGGCGTGGTTTTTTTAAAGATTTTTTTCAAGGACCTCAGAACAAGGCGTGAATTTTATATAAAAATTATTTTTTTTTCAAGGACCTCAGAACAAGGCGTGAATTTTTTTTTTAAATTATTTTTTTTTAAGGACCTCATTTTTTAAAGAATATTTTTTTAGTTACCAATATAAAGTGCTTGGATTTTTTTTTGAGAATATTTCTTTAGTGACCTATAAAAAGCGCGGATTTTTTTTTTTTTTTTTTTTTTTTTTGAGAACATTTCTTAGGTGACCGGATTTTCTATGTCTAAAAAAGCCTGGATTTTTGAATTTATTTCTTTTCAATGAACCAAAACGATGCTTGGATTTTTTAATATAAATTTTATTTAAATATTCAACAATTTTTAAAGCCCAACATACCAAATTTCAGTCAATTCATTTGAAAAAACGTGTCAAACAATTGAGTTGGGAACTCATGTATCGAATATTTATAGCGCCATCTGTATGCCGTAATTATAAACTATACACAATTAATAGTTCTTGTCATAGATATTTGTTCAGTTTCGCTGCGCCGGTAATACTGTGTGTTACGTTATTACCGATGCCGAAAATTGAATTACAATTGGAAAGAAAAACGACCAAATTTCTATTGTCGGCTACGAAGACCTAGATAATCTGGTTATATCTTGCCATGTGAATTTAGCAAATTCAACACTCATATATATTTCAATACCATAAAACAATCCACACATATACAGTGGAGGACCGACGAATTATTACGTTAAGGAAAAAATACATTATAGAGAGAGCATTTTCTGTAAGAATTGCTATTCACCCCTGAAATTTAACAGAAAATTTCGTATATTTCCAATCTAAAAAAATATTGCATATATCTGATATGATCTGATTATATTACTTTAAAATGGACGTCCCTGATACCCCGTGGTTTGACTCATAGAAATGGTGGTCGATGTAAATGGCCACGATATGGATGGCTGAAATAAAAAACTCCCGTCGATGGTGCACAAATTTCGGCCATAGTAGGATCTGTTGGCCAACACTATTCTTCTCTTGATTTCAAAGCTGATATTATTAGTTTTCTTATGGCGGTACCGAGATATATGAAATTTTTCACTACCTCGAAGCAGAAGTTTCAAGTTCCACAGTTGGTCCGAGTCTACTGGATGTCTTTCGTGTTTATATCATCAGCTTGATCTTGTCGTCTTTTACTGACAGCCCTACTTTGGTCGGCTGCGTTTAAAGGTGTCTTGTACCGCACGCAATGTTCGACCCATTTAGTCGATGTCGTCGGTATTGGCAACTACAGAGTGTAATTTCTGCTCACATTAGCACATTTGAGATCACACTACAGAGTGACACTTTGTATGAATCCTCGTTCGGTATTGAAGGGCTCAGAGAGGTCCTTTCCGACTTTAACTGCTGACCTTATGCCAGTTAAAGTTATACTGCATAGCCGTATTAATTTCGCAGGCATGCCGAACTCAGACATGGCTTTAAACACCTCAAAGCGGATTTGGCTGTCCAATGCCGCTTTGTAGTCGAAGAATAGCTGGAATGTGTCGATGTGTTTTTCAGGATTTGGCGCAGAGTGAAAATCTGGTCAATGCTGGATTTGTCGTATAATGCCGTTGACCATTGGCTTCAGTCGTTCACGCTTTTTATGCGATGGGAAGGAGACTTAAATCTCCCTTTTTAATATTCTTCAGCCGACTAATTGCTTTTCAGTGCGAAATCATATGATTTATTTACAACTTCCCTTTCCATCGCATTTCCTGTAAGGCAATAATATCGGCGTAGTATTTTTTGAGTACATACGCCAAAGCGAACACTGCGCCTGTTCTGAACTACTCACGCACACTACACATGTAGATTCGCAGATCGTGGTCCTTTATACGTTTGCGGGGGTCGTCAGCATTGGGGGAATTTCGTTTACTTTTTCGTTGCATTTGCTTTGTATGAGGGGTTTTCCGAGTGTGGACAACTACTACGACATCTCAACCCATTTTTTATAGTTCTTATGGATGAACTCACTACTTTCACGGGTGATGAAAGTAGCCCACACCCATGGGAAATCATTGCCCACAATTGAGATGAAAGAGGGGCAAAGAGGAACAACAGTAGTTTAGTAAAAACGATCAGATTATTTCAGAGGTGGGTATTTTCACCGTAATTATGGGGATATGGGATATGTTTTTTTTTTTTTTTTTGAGAGATATACCCGTTTACCCCGTTTTTTGATTCGGAAGTTGGGTGTTGGTACCCGGTTATATGGATCCGATTAATATAAAATAGATCGAACCCCAAATTTTTTACTTTATATCCAAACGGTTTGAGATAACCAGATACGCAGAACCGGCTTCAACTGGGTAACCGCACCCAAACTCCCGGATCAAATAACCGGATACGTCCCCCCACCTCCACCTCCCCCTACCTCTGAAAACAATTTCAGAAAAATCTCATCGTTTTTACTAAACTAGAGTTTAGCCTATTGGTCTGTTCTCGTACTCGAAGAATCTACAAGTTTTTACTACGATAACAAATTTTTCTTTATGATATCGAAGAAAATAGTAAAAATTGGTAGATTTATGCAGTATGGGAACAGACCATACATATCCTGTGGCCCAACACTTTATCTTCACACTAAAATAATCGCCTGTTCGACTAAGTCTTGATTTAGATTAGGCGAGTTTACTTGCGCAAGTCTTTGTTTGTTGGAGAGAGGGGCAAGGGGAATAGAAATGAAAAAAATTGCTCGTACCGACAATTTTCTGGCAATTCGTTTTGTGTATTTTGTATTTGTTGACATTTTATATAGATTTAAATGTACAAATAGAAAAATATTTTGGAAACCGAATTGCCTTGTATAAACGCATGAAGCAAGTTCAAAAGAGAACGACAAAAATTGCCGCAAGTAAACTCGTCTAATCTAAATCAAGACTAACCATTTACAAAACACAACATCGATTATTGCATTCACAACAATCGAATAACTCTACTCGATAAAACGATTGGCCAGTAGTCGACCTATCTCTCCCTACTTCTTAGTCTCAAACGGGAAAAAGAAGACAAAAAAATTACTAACAAAAAATTGTAGTTGTGCTAATAAAAATCTAACAGTAAATACAACAAAAACAACGACGGCAACAACAAATTTCGCGTTTAAAAAAAAAAAGGTTTCAAAGAAAATGCAAAACAAAAAGACAACGTAGAAGAGAAAAAAACTACACAAAAGAAAGAACATAGTAAACGAAACGAAAAAAATCCCCTTTCCTTTGTGTGGTGTTGCTCCTCTTTTTCTATTCCAACTGGAATTGTTGGTTGGTTGTATGTGTGTGTATGTTGTCTGTCTGTCTTTCGTAGTCGTATTCGTCGTAGTAGTAATGTTGCAATAACTTCTTAAAGTTCTGGAAATAAAAAAACAACGTAAAAAACGCATTCTTTGTTGAAATCGTATTTAAAAAATTGAAGATATTCGGATTTGAGAGAAAAAAATTGCAAGGGCCTGAAAACCAACAATTATATGCAAAATCAGATCATCCCCCGTTTTGTTGTCGGTCGATGCATTGTGTCCTACGATAACTACTAGGAGCAAAAAATAAAAGCGAAAACAAGTTGGTTGGCTGCGTACGTCGTTGCTGCCACCGCCTCCTCCACCCCATAGATTCTACGGTGTGTGCATCCATACAAAATCGTTCACAACCAACCACCCTGATCTTTTTTAAGCCAAAAGTCAACAAAAACAACAACAAGGCAAAACAATTTCACCCAGCCCCGCACTGACTACCACCATTGTCCCTTCCGAACCATGTACTAATCGGTTTCTGGTGGTGCAATGAGAACTTTATATTAACAGAGAGGCATCAAACAGTTGATGGATCAAAGTAGAAGGCCAACAATAACAACAAAAACACCACGGCAGCAGTGTTTCATTTATCCATCATCCACCATAAATTCCACATTCGTTGAAGTGTTTTGTTTTCTAACAGTCCGAACCACCGAGGAGAGGAGAGACCATATGAAAAAAGAACAACAATAATCAGCTGTAGTAACACCTTCCATCGTTCGTTCGGTCTGTCGGTCGTACACACATTGTTCGTTCGTACTCACTACACTATCCTAATTTACTCCACCACGTCGACGAACGATTATCCTGGCTGGTGGTGTTTATTTGGGTACTTTTTCTTTCGTTTCGTTAAATAATTTTATGCCCGGCTGTTTTTACATCCCTCGTCGTCTGGTTGTTGTTCGTTCCCTGTCATCATCGTTGCTATAATCATTGTCTGTGGAGAACGGCAGCAGCTCCCCTACGTATATTTTGTTCGTTGGTTCGTTTCGTTTATTATTACACACATCCATCCACTTTGCATCGCAAGGGGTCATTTTGTAAGCGCACCACCACCACAACCAACGACAACAACACGAGCAAGCAAGCCAGGCCGCCAACAAACAACCACACAGAGTCACAGCCTGCCTTGCCAGCCAGCCAACCTAACAGGCAGCCAGTCAGTATTGAAACAGTTGAGTGTGTGTTCGGCACGGGTTTGTTCACATTTTGTCTGTCGCGGTTCCGTCGTAGTGGTTGTCGGTAATTCTCTGCTCTTCTTCTCGAATTGTAGTATTTTATTCAAAACTTTTATTTAAAAATTGGTGCGATCATATATATTTTTTTTAATTTAGAAAAAAAATATTTCCTATAACCGGGGGACTTAAAAACAAAGTCTGATGTTTTGAATTATAATCCCCCCTACGAATTAAAAATAATTAAAAACGTAAAAGAAAAATTACATCAAGGAATTGTGAACACAAGAAAAGAAGGAATAATACAACAACACTACAAACAAACAAAAAATATAACAGAATAAACAACATGTCAGCCGACTCGGATATGGAATATTCTGATAATGATTGTGAATATGATGATTATTATAATTCAGGTAAGAGAATCATTCGATTTAGTTAAATAAGTTTCAATAATTAAATTTTCTTTAATGTTAGGTATTTAAGATTTTGAAATCGTGCTGGCTGAACTGCCCAAAGGTGTGAAATATTTTTATAATCCAGTTTAGAATGGAGAAATGAGAAGTCACGTGTAATTTTTGAATTCAAAAAATCGACGTCATTACAAACTTATGGGAAAAATAATGCAGTCGAATTAGAATAGGCACGTTCTCAGTTTTAGAATCTAAATCTATAATCTAAAATGATTTTTAATGGTTACGCTCTCTCTTAAACCTCCACTGAAAATCCAAAATGATATAGAAAAAATGCAACCAAATAATAGGGAGCAGTTTCTGATAACGTTTCTATGATCATCCCCTATTTTGAGGAAATTTTTCTTAATAGCCATTACTGGGTGTTCTATTTTAAAAAATAAAATAGGATAAACGGAATAAATATAAACTGAAATATTCGAAAATTTTCTTTGCACTCTAATACCAACTGTGCATTTCGTAATTGGACAGGATATCTGTTAATCAAATAAATGCAGTTTTTGCAATTTCTATCACCGCATGGTGATAGAAATGACTCTCACGAAAAAGCACCCTGAGTGGACTCTACTTAAGGATGGAATCTAACATAAATTTGTCATTCCGTTTGCAACACCTCGTCCGACCGTCTATTGAAATCCGGATAGAACTCGAAATATTGAAATTAGAGCTTTGAAATTTTGCAAATTTTTTTCTACTATTTCTACGATGTTTGGTATTGAAAATGGTGCACTTTTTAGGGTATCCTCCATATAACAGTAACGCCCAATGTTCGCTATTTTCAAACTTTTGGGCATGTTTTTCAACCAAATCCGGTTTAGTTTGATACTTTGTGTTCTCATAGGGTAGGGTACATCTTTTTTCCAAAAATTTTCAATATTCATCCACTTCTTAGACCTCCAAAATTTCAATATTTTAGGGAAGGAACTGCTCGTGTCTTTCTAGGCAGCTGTTTCTCCCATAAGAGGTCAAAAAGGTGTTGAGGGCCTTGTGCTTACTTCTAGGCTTATCACAAATAGCAGTGGATTGCGCAAACGACTTGAAAGGCTTTCGAATGTTACACCCATCGGGAACATTTCATTTTCAGCAGTCCGAGTGGTGACCAGTGTGGCTATGAATTTGTTGGTGGATATTTTCACACTCCTCAGATGGAAGAAACTCATATCTGTATGCCATCAATAATAGGACCCAAAGACATGGTCGTATTTGCTTATATTACGATTTCCATACCAGTGGTTGTGAATTATTAAAAAAATTAAAAGTTAAACAGTTCCGGAGAGATCTTTCCACCTTGGTGAACTCCCAGTTTCCATCAATGTCTTCTACTTCCTATTTCTGAATTCCGTATACAATGACTGATGTCCACACATATAATTAATTATCCAACGTTTCAAAGACGGCCGGAAGTTGATCTTTCCTATGTCCTCCAACAGTTTGGCTTAGCTTAGTTTCGAAGACCTTGGCGATAAGGTCAATAGCCTTCGGAGCTGTTCATTGTGTTCGTTCAAATACGTTGACCTATGGTTTGCTTTTGCTGGAAGATTATCTGATAATGCGTGGCATATAAAAACACTGACCTATTATATGGGTTGTTGGTGGAACGTTAAATTACCTATATTTCGATAAAACAAACAAAACAAAATGAAAGGCACCTTAAAAATGCTACTAAATATTGAAATTGCAGCGTTACCTTCATATGGAGGATATGCAGAACGTCATAGCTGATTTTAAATACTGAGAACCCATTGTAATTTCAACATACAGACGTATATGTAAAATCGTCATTGAATGCTATTCTGATCAAGAATATTTAGACCCCATAAGGTGGTATCCGGTGAGAGATTCAAGTTTCAGAAATTCGGCAAAATATAAAACATGGAACGATGAAATGTGATATAAGCAAATTACAATACAAAATACAATGTAACTTTCCTTTTAGCTCTTCTATAAAACTACCTACATTCTGCTCATCTAAACGAACGAACGTAAGGTGAGATTCCATCTCAAAAAATAAGTTATCGGTTGACCTGATTTTGAAATATATACTTCGAAATAGTTAAACAAATGTTAGGGGTTTGAAAATTTTCTTAATGAGTTAATATATAATCCAATATTTATAAATTTAAATCCTAGACTTTTATGCTTTAGCTAACTTTGACGATTTTACAGAAGTATAGTGTTCGTTGGGCTCTGATTCCCTTTGGAAACGAAAATAATAATCCCAGTTGAAATCTCCTAAGTTATTGTCTGATAGATATATTATAGTCCACGGTAGGTTCATTTGTTCGATATCGAACTAATTCCTTTCAATAAATATTTACTTATTCGATTATCGTCTTTCGATATTAGAAACAATTTCTAGGAATTCTATATTTGTATTGAATACACCTCCATATCCCAATATATAGAAGATATTTTTATCACTTCATCTCAATTAAAGAAAGAAAAAGTTTTATATTCTTCTTCTGCTTGTTTACTTCGACATTGAGAAACAGGTAACCAGAGTGATGATGATGGTGGTGGTGGACAATGAACCGTAGTAATCTAAAGTCAAAAAACAGAAAGAACAACAACAATTACTTTTGTATAGGAAAAATCCCAACACAAGCCGGGTGTAAAAAGACCAACAACAACAGACAACAGGTCATACTAGAATCTCCAACCACACAAAAAGAAATGGAAAAGGGAAAAGACGAAGAAAAAAAAATCAACTGAGGAGCGAGCAATAAGAAAACAAAAATAATACTATCTATCTTGTAGTGTCTGTCTCTAGTGTTAAGATGGTTAATGACCTCTTACACCATTAAAATCGTCCTAAGAATCAATGAGTTGAGTGGACGAGTGTGTGTGTGTGTCTGTCCTATGACAAGAATTTCTTAATAGTAAAATAGTAGTATTCTCAGCAATAGTAAATGCAACATACCATATGTTTTTGCTTTTTTGTTTTGTTTTGTTTTATCAGCAATTAAAGGAAAGTAGTTTCCAGAGAAAAGAGGTCTATGGCCTTTTTCACGGGGTTTTCCTATTCACAATTTCCATCAACAACCAAAACACCGAACTAAGCTGATGGTGAACATGATTGCAGGTCTATTTTGGTTTGATTGAATCGTCGTTTCGTCTTTTTTAACGTCATCATCGTTTTCAATTAAACCAAGCAGACTTCCTATAATAACCAACCTATCCGTCAAAGAATGACAATGAATGCCTGTAGGTAGAAAATACCACATCATGTGGACCCTTATGTTTCCTCCACCACCACCACGTTCCGTTCATTGTACACACATCATTATTATTGTCATCATATGGTACTACTTTTCAAAATGATGTGCAATATCAAGAAGACGACGAAAAAGTAAACACAACTAAGAAAATAAACGTAGGAAAAATAAAAAACAAAATAATGGCTGAAAAGAAAACAATAACAAATACGTAGTATAGCAAAATAACAACAACAGCAGCAATAAAACCTCAACATGAACTTGAAAATCGTACATTTGCACTTGAATCACGTTTCGTCGCTCTCTTAACTGTGGCAATTTCACAACAATGAGGACGTAGTCTTTGATAGGTTCGTTGTTTTGTTGGTCGTCATGTTAATGTGTGGTATTGCAGTGCATAGTCATGACAATAACCTACGCGTGGGGTTAAACCCCATCTATATATGCCCAACACTATAATATACGGGTGGTATATTCATTTAGACATTGTGTATGTAACATCTTGGAAGATTCGTTGGAAATTCCATTGCATATTTTTTTAATTCAAGTACATATTTTTATACCCTTCACCACACTGTGGTACAGGGTATTATGTCTTTGTGCATATGTTTGTAACAGACAAAAGGAAACGAGATAGACACATGGTTCCTTTTGAGAATATGCACAGAATCACTTTTTAAGTCGATTTATGCATGTCCGTCCGTCCGTCTGTCCGTCTGTTGGTGTTAAATTGTAAACAAAGTACAGGTCGCATTTATGATCCGAATTGGATGAAATTTGGCATAGGTCACTTATTCGGCCCAAGGACGAACTCTATTGAAATTGGGAAAAATCGGTTCAGATTTAGATATAGCTCCCATATATATTTAACCGATTTAATGTAAACGGTCCCTATATATCTTTCGATTTGCACGAAATTTGGTACAGGCTAATCATTTAGGTCTGGAATGATGTCTGCCAAGTTTCATGAAAATCGGTCCAGATTTAGATATAGCTCCCATATATAGTTTCGTCCGATTTCATGTAAATGGTGCCCCAAAGTCCCTATATATATTTTGATTTGCACGAAATTCGGCACAACGTACTGAACTAAGCCTAGATTGATGTCTGCCAAGTTTCGAGAAAATAGGTCCAGATTTAGATATAGCTCCCATATATAGTTTAGTCCGATTTCATGTAAATGGTGCCCCAAAGTCCCTATATATCTTTCGTTTTGCACGAAATTTGGCATAACGTACTGAATTGAGCCTAGAGTGATGTCTGCCAAGTTTCGAGAAAATCGGTCCAGATTTAGATATAGCTCCCATATATAGTTTCGTCCGATTTCATGTAAATTGTGCACCAAAGTCCCTATATATCCTTCGATTTGCACGAAATTTGGTACAGCCTAATCATTTAGGTCTAGATTGATGTCTGCCAAGTTTCGTGAAAATCGGTCCAGATTTAGATATAGCTCCCATATATAGTTTCGTCCGATTTCATGTAAATGGTGCCCCAAAGTCCCTATATACCTTTTGATTTGCACGAAATTCGGCACAACGTACTGAACTAAGCCTAGATTGATGTCTGCCAAGTTTCGAGAAAATCGGTCCAGATTTAGATATAGCTCCCATATATAGTTTCGTCCGATTTCATGTAAATGGTGCCCCAAAGTCCCTATATATCTTTCGATTTGCACGAAATTTGGCATAACGTACTGAATTGAGCCTAGAGTGATGTCTGACAAGTTTCGAGAAAATCGGTCCAGATTTAGCTCCCATATATAGTTTTGTCCGATTTCATATATATGGTGCCCCAAAGTCCCTATATATCTTTCGATTTGTACGATATTTGGTACAGCCTAATCATTTAGGTCTAGAATGATGTCTGCCAAGTTTCGAGAAAATCGGTCCAGATTAAGATATAGCTCCCATATATAGTTTCGTCCGATTTCATGTAAATGGTGCCCCAAAGTCCCTATATATCTTTCGATTTGCACGAAATTTGGCATAACGTACTGAATTGAGCCTAGAGTGATGTCTGCCAAGTTTCGAGAAAATCGGTCCAGATTTCTAAATAGCTCCCACATATATAGCTCACATATTTTAAGTAATTGACGCAACAAGGAACCAATAGGAACAAAACGTTCTGAAATTAGTATAACCTAACCTGTGACAAGTTTGCTTGAAATCGCTTAATATTTGGATAGTGCTTCCACATATATTTTCCCCCGATTTCAAATAAATTGGACATCAAACTCCTCATGTTAGTCAGATTGACATCAAATTTTGCACAACGTACAAAATTGACCATAGAACTACGTAGTTGCGTTTTCTAGAAGTGCAGACATAGCCCAACGTATGACCTATTTATATTTGTTTGAAGTCGATTTACATAGTTTATGGATATATCCAGGTAGATTCACATTATCACATATATTATTTCATCCAATTTAATGTTAATAGTCCTGTTTAATATACCCATTGTGGTGAAGGGTATCATATAGTCGGCCCCGTCCGACTTTACTACTTTCCTTACTGGTTGAAACAGTCTCTGTAGACAAGCCCAAGGGAGTCTTTATTTGTGACCTGAAACTAGCCTTTATAGACGAGCTAAAAGAAGTCTCTATAGACTGGACTAGCTGTAGTAATTTACACGAGCTGTAGGAATTATCTTTAGACGAGCTGAAGGAAGGAAGACGATCTTAATAGTCTCTATAGACGAACTGAAGGGAGTCTCTATTGACGAGCTGAAGGGAGTCTCTATAGACGAGCTGGAGGAAATTTATATAGACGAACTGGTGCGAGTCTGTAGACGAGCTGAAGGGAGTCTCTATAGACGAGCTGAAGTGAGTATCTATAGACGAGCTGAAGGGAGCCTCTATAGACGAGCTGAAGGGAGCCTCTATAGACGAGCTGAAGAAAGTCTCTATAGCCCAGCTGAAGGGAGTCTTTATAGACCAGCTGAAGGGAGTCTCTATAGACGAGCTGATGCGAGTTTTCCTTAGACACCGTTCAGAGTCTTCTATAGGCGAGGTGGACCGTATCTTTATAGATTTGACGGAAACATCTATAGACGAGCTGAAGGGAGTCTTTATATACAAACCGAAGTCATTATAGACGACTTATAGGGAGCCTTCTATAAACGACCTGAAAAGAGTCTTCTGTAGAGGAGCTAAAGGGAGTCTTTATAGACGAGTTGAAGGGCAGAGTCTTTCGGGAGTCTTTATAGACGAGCTGAATGAAGTATATGTATATTCGAACTGAAAGGAGCCTTCATAGACGCGTTGACAGAAGGAAGACGATCTGAATAGTATCTACAGGCGAGCTGAATGTAGTCTTTATATCTGAAAGGAGTCTCTGTAGTCGAGCTGAAAAGAGTCTTATTAGATGAAATGAGGGTTGTCTTTATAGAAACCATTTTAATTCATTTTGAAGTGCGCTATTATATTTTCATCCAAACAATTCATGGGGTATTGATATGCAGGTAGTCTTCATTGGAATACATACCATATATTTCATCATAATGACTTAAGCAAATACTGAAAAGTAAACATTCACCACCACTAGCTCAATAATATTGCATTGGTCGAACAACGATCACCACCTAAAAGAGTAGACACAAAAAATTCATTCGAATTGCATGGTTGAGTGGTCGACCGTCCGAACGACCAGACACCACCAACAACATTAATTTCCTAAATCACTTTTGATTGGGATTTTCTGTTTTGTTTGTTTTACCTTTTTTCCCTGCATCATCTTTAATAATATTAGCTTTGAATATAAAAAAAACCAAAAACAGGCAGGCAATGTGTTTTATTTACATTCGCAACTGTTTCAAACTGAAATTTTGGCGTAGCCAGCCGCCATAGGCCCTATGATTTATTGTCTTTGGATAAATAATAATATATAGCAAGAACAACAAAATGGTTAATAATCATCATCTTGGCCATACAAACAGAATGTGTAGTAAGTGTGGGTATGTACTTTAACAAAAAAAATGTTTGCATGATTCCGAAATGTCTACCCAAGAGTACTACTTCGATTTTGTTGTGGCCATTTATAAAGAGGGACGGAGGTTAAAAATATTGCATGCGTTACGTTACGTTATGTGTCTGGCGGCGACATCACATCGTCATCATCATCGTCATGTGGATAAATGTTTAAATGCCAATGTAACCTTCATCATGTTTACCCAACCATTTGAAAAACAAGGTTCATATAATCATTTTTTTATTCCATTCTCTCGCTTCTCTGTTCCGTTTTTCCGCTATCGGGAAAAATATAATAGCAGCAGCAAAGAATGTAAATAGCGCTCACAACAAATAAAAACAATGTTTTCCCATCCATATCTCAGTTGTTGCAATGGAAAATTGATATTAGTATATCGGGTCGTTTGGAAATTTTACAGATAATAACAAAATAACAGAAAAAATCAATACCATTTACCATTAGCCAGCTATCATGGAAAATGAACAAACTGTTACAGAGATATGGGTGTGTGTGTGTGTTGATGTGCACATTTAAAAAAAAATATTTTAAGAACTGAAAAACACTGTTTTTTTAAGAGTGCTAAAGATGGAGTCTTTATAGACGAGCTGAAGGGGGTCTTTATAGATAAGCTGAGGGGAATCCTTCTATAGATACAGTGAATGGAGTATTTTTAGGCGTATTAAAGTATTCTCCATTGAAGAGCTGCAACAGGGTGAACTTATATAGAAGAGGTGAAGCAGGCAGTCTTTATAGACTGTATAGAAGTCTGACGAGGTGTAAAGGCGAGCGAAAGGGAGTCTTTCTAGAAAAGCTGAAGGGAGGCAGGTCTTTATAGACGAGCTGAAGGGAGGCAGGTATTTATAGACGAGCTGAAGAGAGTCTTTATAGACGATCTGAAATGAGTCTTTCGTGAAAAAATTATCAAAACCTATCACCCAATAATCCTCATTAACGTGGGTATTTTGAGAATACTTTGCGAAGATCTTTTAGATTCATAATCGAAGTTATTTTTCGAAGACCTATTTTCATTTTGGTATAGCCCTCACATATTCGGTATTTTCTGCAGTGTTTCCTACCGAATTGTCTGTAATTTTGTACAATTTGTTCTCATTAGGTAGCAAATCTTCTTTTTCGGTTCTTATTGGATGTCAAATCGACCTACCTACCTATATAGGTCCACGTTTTGATATAGCTCTTATATAAAGGTACCCACCCAATAATTGAGGATGTCAGGTATGTTTTTCAACCGAATGGGTTCTAATTGGATGTAAAATCCTCCTGCCAAAAATTAACAATATTGGTCCAAGTTTTTATATAGTACCCCTTATAATGGTTCAAATTTGTTTTCATATTTTTTTTTGGATTTCAGGTCTGTTTTCAGAATATCAAATAGCCTCTAATTTTGAGTTCTAATTGTGTGGCTAATCATCCTATCAGAAAATTATAAATATAGGTCGATATTTGGCTAGGGCCACCATATAAAGGTTCAGCCTCTTTTATAGGTATTTTGATGGACTTTGGCGTATTTCCAAACAAAGTTATTATATTTATATACAACAATGGACCCAATTACCCTCAAGAGGCATTTTTTTCTTAACAAAAATAAAATGTTAGTCCCAAGAAAACCTATAATGCTATCAAGAGATATTTTTTAACAAAAATAAAAATTTAATTCCCAGAAAACCGATTATAACTTTAATATCGGAGAGAAATCGTTTAATATGAGTCCATGCAACGGTCATACAAAGGTCATGCAACATGTTCGTTATGTTCAAGTCCTGAGGATCTAATGGTATTTAATTTTCTCCTGACAACAATTTATTTATTGATTTTGTTCGCCTCAGTATGCAGGGTATATAAAGTTCGACCCGACCGTACATTACGAACGCTTTACATGTTTGTTTATAATCTGGGGGTCAAGGAACGCAATGCAAATCAAAAATAAAAGCATTTTTTTGTTCTAATTCAATACCTTTTTAAATGTGGTTCCGTAATTGTTGTTATATATTAATCAGCGTCTCCTCATAAGGCAGGTGTTTGACGTTATATTTGAATTCATTAATTTTAAATTTCATTTACACTTCGGACGCATGAGGCGTTAATGACACGACTAAAAAACCTTGATTGCATTTTATTTATAAAATCAAATTAATATAAAACAATATGTAAATACCCAGGGAATGAATGAATCATTAATACCCTACGACGAAAAATTTTGTTCGGCAGACTTATAAATGGTGGGATCATACAAGTATTTCGGTTTCTTATTCATCTTTTGTAAATATATATTTTTAATTATTATCGATATTGAATTATTCTCAGGCGTATATTGAACTTGTAATATATTATTGGCCGTTAAGGCTTATAAAGAGGAGTTGTAGAGATCATACATGGCAATATTAAATTAAATATTGAAACTATATATTTTAATTTCCTTCATATGTGTGGACTTATTATTGTAAATTAAAATTGAATTTTTTATCTCTCCCTTTCCAGGTGAAGATTGTGATGTCGAACATTTAGATCCCAAGAAAACCGATCCAGAGTATTTTGAATACGAATGCCTAACCGTTGAAGAAGTAGAAAAATTACTTAACGAATCTGTGGAAAAACTAAACACAATATTACAAATAACACCGTCATTGGCAAAGGTGCTACTGCTCGAACATCAATGGATCAACCAGGTGGTCGTTGATAAATATCGCCAGAATGCCAATTCACTATTGGTGGAGACTCGCATCAAACCAGCTTGCAATAATACAGATCCCTCGTTAGAAGTAGATAATGTGGCGGCAACAACAAGTGCTGCGGCGGCTGCAGAATCTTCTTCCATAGCATTATCATCATCACCCACAAATGTTGGTGCTGGTGTTGTCGCACCACAATCATTGGGTACCCTAAGTACTTATAGTAAATCTCCAACTACCACACCCACAACCAGTAACAGTAGCAGTAGTTTGTCACGCAGTCAAATGATGTGTCCCGTCTGTGCAACAGTCCAGCAAGGTGATAAATTCTACAGTCTATCCTGTGGCCATTCGTTCTGTAAGGACTGCTGGTCCATGTATTTTGAAACTCAAATATTCCTAGTGAGTTCAACATAACTTTAAAAAATAATATTTTTATTAATGTGTTTGAATTTTGTTTCCCAGGGAATTTCCACTCAAATCGGTTGTATGGCTCAAATGTGCAATGTTCGTGTTCCTGAAGATCTGGTGCTTACCCTGGTAACCCGCGCTGTGATGCGTGAAAAATACCAACAGTTCGCTTTCAAAGACTATGTCAAGTCACATCCGGAATTGCGTTTCTGTCCCGGTCCCAATTGTCAAATTATTGTCCGCTCCCGCGAAATCGCCCCCAAGCGTGCCGTCTGCACCTCATGCAGTACATCGTTCTGCTTCAAATGTGGCATGGACTATCATGCGCCCACAGATTGCCAGGTGATACGAAAATGGCTAACGAAATGTGCCGACGACAGCGAGACGGCCAATTACATCAGTGCCAATACCAAAGACTGCCCCAAGTGTCACATTTGCATCGAAAAGAATGGCGGCTGCAATCATATGCAATGTTTCAATTGTAAATATGATTTCTGTTGGATGTGTTTGGGCGACTGGAAGACACACGGTTCGGAATATTATGAATGTTCACGATATAAGGATAATCCAAATATTGCCAACGAATCAGTGCATGTACAAGCCAGAGAAGCCTTAAAGAAATACCTCCATTACTACGAACGTTGGGAGAATCATTCGAAATCGATGCAATTGGAACAGCAGACATTGGATCGTTTACGTCAGCGTATCAATGAGAAAGTGATGAAGGGTCGTGGCACCTGGATCGATTGGCAATATTTGTTTAATGCTGCTGCACTATTGGCCAAGTGCCGTTATACATTGCAGTATACCTATCCATATGCGTATTTTATGGAGAGTGGTTCACGCAAGGATCTCTTTGAATATCAACAGGTGAGAAGGGGGAATATTATGGAAATTAGATGAATTCTATGGGCTATAGAAAAGACCTAAAAGAGCCGTTGATGGTTTAAACATATTGTTTAAGGTCTATTAAAGGCTTGGTTTCCAAAAAATATTTTTTTAAGGCCTATTAGAGGCGTTGATCTTTAAAAAATATTTTTTAAGGACTGTCAAGGTCAATCAGAGACTTGCTTTTTTGAAAAATAGTTTTTCAAATCCTATCATTTTTTAAAAAATGCATGGCTAATGTGTTATATTTTATTTTATTTTATTTCAGGCCCAACTTGAAGCTGAAATTGAAAATCTCTCGTGGAAAATTGAACGGGCCGAAACGACAGATCTGGGCGATTTAGAAAACCAAATGGACATTGCCGAAAAACGGCGTACAACATTGCTCAAAGACTTCTTCCCCGTTGAAGCTTAAAAAAAACTTCCAATTAGTAACAACAAAAAATAAACCAACAACTACAAGGCTTCAATCAATGAAAAAAAAGCGAACAAATAATTCAAGTATTTAGACAAAATGGATAAAAACCCAACAACAACAACATAACCCATAATAATACAACAACAGTAACTCCTTAGTATTTGCCAATAATAATCATCAGCTATATATACATATATATTTACATAATTTAATTTAGTAGCTAAAAATCATCATAAACAATTTTTTTGTTTTGTTTTAAAACTCAAAACTCTATTTTTTTAAGTTTAAACTGCAATATAAGATTTTTAATCGAGACATTAAAAAGAAAAACATTATGCATATAGCTTAGGTCATATATAACCTAAACAATTTTAGTAATATTAATGACAAAAACAACAAGTGATCTGATGTGTTGGTAGAATTTAATTTTAAATGAAAGGGAATTTTTGCATTTCGACATAAAACCATGACAGGCGACCCTACTCCCTCTCCAATTTTCACATTATGAATAATGCATACACTTGTCTCAAATGCACTTAGAACTTTTATAAAGAAAAAAAAAAACGTAAAAATACATACTCATACAATTTTTTATAATAACAAAAAATCAAATTTATAAAAATAATAAAATATATTAGGTTCATTAACAAATTTTAAAATAGAGTAAAAAACTGTAGCTATGTTTTGCAAACAAAATTAAAAAGTATTCTCAACAAAAATAACAAGACATTATTTGTATTCGAGAATAAGAAAAGAAAAAAATAATTCGTCACTTAGCAATGAATTTTTTTCGGTATATATAAATGTAATTAAGAACAAAGATTGGCTTTCGAGTCTCTCCCTCTCATGTGTATTATTTATAACTAAAAAAATTCGCAGAAAACAAAGTATTTTATAATATTTTATGAACAAAATTATTTGTATGAGAAAAAATTATTTCGTGTAATATTAAGACGATAATTGATAATTTTTTGTTTTTTTCCTTGTAATATATATTTCCTTTTTTATTTTAATCGCTTCTCCTCTATCTTAAAAAATCTAACTATCCTCTCTCTCTCATTTCTTGATTATTTTATTATTATAAAAAATATATATTTGTGTATTGCTGCAATACATATTGACTGAAAAGCAATTTGTTTTATAAAAAAATTCGATATGCTTTAATTATTTTTTTTCTATATATAATTTTTCCCCCTGTTATATTTTTTTTTTATTTTTTAATTCTGTAAAAACAACAACAAAACATAAGAAACTATATATTTTGTGTTCCTTTTCTTAGAAATTGGCTTTATATTATATATTATTGTACATTTTTATTATTATTTTTTTATATGTATGTAACTAAAATATTTTAAGGAAAAATAAATTTTAAATATTCATAAATAAATGTGATTAAAAATGTAAACATTTTATTTCTATATTTAATGCAGAATTTGTCCGAATATATAACCTTCTATAAATCTAACTATAAGGACTAAGAGGCGTAGATAATTTAAATGTATATTTTTGAATTGCTATCAGAGTCGTGGATTTTTTACAAAAAATATTGTAAGCCCGGATTCTTCAAAAATATTTATTTTAGGCCTATAAGAGGCAAATAGATTTTAAAAACATTTATAAGGCTTATCAAAGGCGTATATGTTTTAGATATATTTTTTCAGGGAATATCAGAGGCGTATATTTTTAAAATAAGATCTTTCAAGGACCCTCTGAGGTGTTGATTTGTTAAAAATATTTTTTTTCAAGGAATCTCAGAAGTAAAGATTTTTTAAATATATTTTTTCAAGGCTTATTAGAAGCTTGGATGTTTCAAAATATTATTTCAAAGTCTATCAGAGACATATTCGAAGCTTGGATGTTTAAAAACTATTTGTTCAAGGCCCATCAGAGGCGTTTATGTTTTTCAAATATTTTTTCTAGACCTATCACATGCGTAGATTTTTTATAGTAAAATATTTTTAAGGAATATCAAAATTTGAATATCAACAGGTGAGAAGGGGGAATATAATGGGAATTAGATGAATTCTATGGTCTACAGAAATATTTTAAAGACCTATAAGAGGCGTAGATAGTTTAAACATATTTTTTAAAGGTCTATTAAGGCGTTGATATATATATATATATATATATATATTGAAATCGTTAATATGGATGAATCAGCAGAACATAGCACTGAGAAACACCTGACACCATCATTAACGAAAACTAAGGGTAAGGGAATGTCGAAGTCAGCCTTTTTCTGTCCTTCAGTTCATTTTGAAAGATATCCGTCAGATTGTTAATAGAAGACTCCCCTATATTTAACTACTCTATATATCTCGATCATGAGAACGTCAATAGAAGACTTCACGACTTTCACCTACTAAAATATAGAAACATTTCAGATATTTCGCTAATCTTCAGTTCGTTTATAGAAATGTTCCTATATAAAACTTCACTTGTTATGTCTATAAATATAAATACTATCTTTAACTCGTTTATAAAGACTGCCTGTCCTTTATCGCGCATAAAAATACTCCCTGCATCAGCTCGTCTCTCCCCTCCCCTCAGCTCCCCTATAGAAACTTCATTTATATCGTCTATAAATAATACATTTAATTTGTCTAAAAAGACTCCCGATTAATCATTTCTATCTCCTTCAGCTCGTTTGTAGCCTTCCTATTTCATTTCGTGTATAAAAACTCCGGTCTAAAAAGGCTTTCTTTTCACAGCACGTCTACAGACTACGTTTTTTCATATCGCTCTTTGTAGAGGAATTAAAGTTAATGGAGCTCTGGGAGTTTTTTATACACGAGCTATAGACGATCTGAAAATGCGAGATTCTTCTATAAGCGATCAAAATATCAGGAAGTAATCCCTTCAGATCCTATAAAGACTACCATGTCACAACTTCTATGGATATTCTCTGGCCTCCAGCTCTTCTATAATAATTCCCTGGACTTCAAAGCCTCTTTTAAATAATTTTTAAAGACACCCTACCTACAGATTCACATTAAATAAGCCTATTCTCATCTATTGTACTATTCGAAGTTCTAAAAAAAATAAATGTGAATTATTCTAATCAATTTAGAGTTGCAGAATATCCACTTACCTTTGAGTATTGAAAAGTTCCATTATTCGTCCATGGTGTACCCCAGCTATTGCCTTTCTTTTATTGCGGAATAAACATAGACACACTTTTTAATAAATATACACTAATGTCCACAAAACTTTATTCAGGATACTCAAAATCACGATTCGGAACGATCATTTTCCCACAAAATGACATTTTTATTTCCGGGCACTTTTGAGGATGACACTACATTTTTCAATTCACCTTTTTCCATCACTCATTACATTTATTTGACAACCAAGGACACGATTTAGTCGGCTTCAATTGTTTTAATGTTCGGAACACAACACAAATTCTATATTTCCTTGAAAATTTGATTTATAAAAATTAACAATCCGAAATGAAAAACTGCCGTTATAATAATGACGCCACAAACACTGGGGTTGCCCCATTATAAACAACGGCGTCAGTGAAAGGCTTTGTGTTCTGTTCGTAAGTAGGGTTATGTAGGTCGAGTGGGTAATAAAATGATTTATATGAAATTAAATAAACAATAAATTATAAAAAATTAAGAATATATATTAAATGTATTATTCAGGACAATAACAGCAAAGAAAATAGATTTAGAACACATTTCCCTTTTAGATTGAGTTCAAAAACGATTTACAGATACCTATTTTTGTGGATTCTTCTGTTTGCTTATTCATCGCTTGTTTTGTTTTGATTCCCGTTTTTCTATTGAACATTTATCTGTCGCTTTATTCAGACGCAGAATTCCGAATTTTCTAAAAGTTTCGTTAAAAACATGGCAAAGGACGAAAAAAGCAGCGCCAAGAAGTCTAGGCGGGATAGAAATCGTGACAAGGCTAAGCCTCCAACAAAGGTAAGTAGCAAGGAATTCCAATAATACCAACAAAATCTAAAAAAGAAATACTCATTTCAGATCGTCATACGTCACCTACCACCGACCATGACTGAGGAGGAGTTCCTCAAACAAATTGATCCACTGCCGGAACATGATTTCTATTATTTCGCAGCCGCAGATTGGTCCCTTGGCTTCGATGCCACTTGTCGAGCCTATATCACGCTGAAAAATTACGAAGATGTCTTTCTGTTTCGTGACCGCTTTGATGGTTATGTCTTTGTCGACAACAAGGGTAATGAATATGCAGCCATTGTGGAGTTCGCACCCTTTCAAGGGTTCCTAAAGAACAAATCACGCAATAGTGATAGTAAGGTGAATACCATCGAACAGGAGCTACACTATCAACAATTTCTCAAGAAACTGGAAGAAGATCGTGAGGCGGCTGCCAAGGGTGGTGAAAGTAAATTGGAATTTTCTTTGGATTCGAAAAAAGAGGAAATTACTTCCACACCTTTGTTGCAATATCTGGCTAGTAAGAAGGAAAAACGCCGCGAGGAATCTAAAAAACGTACCGCCGAAAAGAAGAAACGTCGCGAGGAGGAGAAAGAAAAAAGGAAGCAGGTTACCCCTGCACCAAGTCAACCGTTGAAAGTTTTAACTTCGGATAATGCCAGTAAAGTGCCAGAGAAGACGACGGACCAAAAGCCCGCTCAAAATCGTGAAGAACCGAAAAATGCTCGGGCCCGCCGCAGAGAAGAACGTAATCGTTTGCGCCATGAGGCCTACTTGCAAAAGAAAAAAGCCCAAAAGGAAATGCAAAGTAATAATAAAGATAATGATGGAGTGGCGGCAACTACATCATCGACTGCAGAGAAAGAAGATGCCTCACAAGGTAAAAAAATGGAGGAAGGAAAGTCACAACAGGAGAGTGAACCTAAACCATCTCCATCTACTTCCTCCTCGGCAGAACCCAATAAGCCCATTGAAATCTTAAAGAAATCGAAAGCAGTTGATATGTTAACCGAATCGGTGAGGAATTTCATTATCACCGCAGCCACAACTCTGACTGTGCCGCCTGGGGGATCATCGGCGGGTGATGAAAATGAAAAATCGAAAGATGACATAGACAAATCATTGGAATCTGCATCTAATAAATCCGATGTTTCACAAGTCAAAGCTGCCACTGGGGAATTAGATAATGAAAGTAAAGAATTTTTGGCTTCTCTTACAGAGAAGCAGCGAGAGGAACGTCGTGAGGAAAGACGTATTCGTAATAAGGTAAGCATAGGAAGGGAAACTATAGACCTAACTATAGTTATAGACCTTGAAAAATATTTTCAATCAGGCCACACTTTAACATTATGTTCTATGAGAAGACCATCTGACTTCTGTTCCATGAGAAAAGCAGAATGTGGAAGATAGACACTAGGTGAAAATGTGAGATTTTATACATGAGCAGAAGCAGTGAGTCTTTATCTGAATGGGAGATATGAATGAAGAATTATATAGATGAACCTAAGATCAGTACCTTTTCTATAGAAAAGCTGATGATTAGGAAGCCTTCTATAGACCAAATGTTGTTTAGACAGGCGAGCTGTAAATCGGAGATTCTTCTATAAACGATCAGAATATCCTAGAAGGTTTGAATGGAAATCTACAGTGGAGTTGAAAGGAAAATATAGTATATAGGAGGTTGAGTTCAAAGGGTATTTAGTTACGAACTAAGTTTCATGACGAATTGTAGATCATAAAATCTTGAGAGAAGAGATGGAAGTTGGGACTGTTTCCAGAATATCTAGAATAGACCTATGGGATATTCAAGGAAAAGGTGTATGAGAAGACCGTCAGCTCTTCTATGAGAAGACCTTCAGGTCTTCTATGAGAAGACCTTCAGCTCTTTTATAAGAAGACCTTCATCTCTTCTATGAGAAGACCTTCATATTCTGGTCCTTCAATGAGAAGAACTTCTGGTCTCCTATGAAAGGCATTTGGTATTCTCTCGGACTTCTATAAAAATACCTTTTTTCCGGTCTTCTATGAGTAGGCCTTTAGGCCATTGTGAGAAGGCCTAAAGAAGATCTTTGAGTCCTTCTATGAGAAGACCCTCTTTTCTTAGAAGACCTTCAGCGCTTTTATAAGAAGACCTAGAGCTCTTCTATAAGAAGACCTGCATCTTCTGGACCTTCTATGAGAAGAACTTCTGGTCTCCTATGAAAGGCATTTGAGAAGACCTTCTATGAGAAGACCCTCTTTTTTTAGAAGACCTTCAGCGCTTTTATAAGAAGACCTAGAGCTCTTCTATAAGAAAACCTTCATCTTCTGGTCCTTCTATGAGAATAACTTCCGGTCTTCTATGAAAGGCCTTTTGGCCTTCTCTCTGACTTCTATGAGAAGACCTTCTGCTCGTCTCTAAAAAGACCTTTTTCTTCCGGTCTTCTATGAGAATACCATCATCTTTTCTTTGAGAAGACCTTCAGGTCTTCCGTGAGAAGACTGTAAGCTCTATGAGATCTCCGGGCCCTTCTATAAGAAAAACTTCTGGTTTTCTAGGAGACGTTTTGGTCTTCTAAGAGAAGACCTTTAGTTTTTCTATGACAATACTCTTAGCTCAGTCGGAATACTTTAAAAGGATCTTGTAGTCTTCTATGGAAGGACCTTTTGGCCCTATCTGATAAAATATTTTGCCAGTAGATCTTCAATTTATTCATTTACATATTTATTCTGTATTTTCTTCTTTCTTTCTAGGACCGTCCATCGATTGCCATATATCAGCCCAAGCCACGTTTGCGGTTATCCGAAGAAAGTGATTCAAATTCTACATCCAAGGATGTACGCAGTCTTTCACAATCCGACTGTGAGAATGGTAAAAAAGATGAACCCCCTAGGCATAAGAAAGTGCAACGTTATTCCGAACGTTCGAAGAATCGTAGGAAATCGACAACAAAAGATGCCGGTAGTGAGGATGATCATCCAACAAATGCATAATTGGCGAATACACCATTTCAATATAATTTATAAATCATGAAGAATTTTTAACGTTACTTCCTATTTTGAAAATAAATAAAAGGTTTGAAACAACAATAACAAAGTACATGTGTATCTTAATAAAGCTTTCCAAAGGGGGTGGAAAGTCCTTTGAAAGAAAATTCTCTTATATTTTAAAGCTTTTATCCATTTTTTGGATTAAGTGGATTCGGTGGATGTTATGGTATATAAATGGAGCATGTGGGTGCAAAGCATTTCTTAATGGAATCCATGTGTATCACATTATATGTTATATCCATAGAGTGGAGTTTAAGTTTGTTACATGTTTTGGATTCCAAAACATAAACATCCATAAAAGCTAACAACACTGCAAACACCTGTTGAATGCCTCACCCCCCAGTAACTTAAAAAGCTCTGGCCACAGCTGTTTCCATCTGCAGGCGTAGACATTGGACAGATGTTTGCTTTGAAAATATTCAAATGGTGTTGTTGATGATTTGAAATCAGTCTTTTGCGGGATTCGGTAGCATACGGTTCAAACAGTTACCTAGAACGGGAGTTTAAAAAGGAATACTTATACCAAATAAAACAAAGGAATAACAAACAACTGGCGCCCAATTTAAATTCTTTGATACTGAAAGTAAAATAAAAAAACAAGAATAATAATACAAAAATAATAAATAATAATGAAGTGTACGTGAAAAGAAAATAATAAAAAAAATTGGAATATAACGAGGAGCCATGTAATTGATATGCAATATTGTTCTTGAAGAACAACAAGAATTTAGTTTAATGGAATTTCAAATGAAGAGCTATAACAATTCAAAGGAATAATAATAATGATGATGCGCTGCTGCTGCATCGCAAAGAGTCTCCTCTCAATATTAATGAAATGAAATAGTTTTAAAACAAAAAATCTATAAGTGAAATGCAATGAAATGAAATAGTTTTAAAACAAAAAATCTATAAGTGAAATGCAGGAGTATGAAGTCAAATGTAAACGAAATTTTGTAATAAGTGAAAATTCGTTATTGTTGTTGCACTTTACATTAGAGAATTAAAAAACAGAAATAGAAACACTCAAATGTGTCTGCTGAGCTGAAAATTTGCCCATCATCATCATTAAGGATAACTGGCATAAATTTCCCAACAGAATTTAGCGGATTAAATAAAAAAAGAAGAACAAGTAGGTAATTTATTTTACATAATTTACTCATTAATTTAAAGTAATCGGCTAAGTAGGCTGTATTTTAGATCATTAGCGAAAAAAAACCATATATGCTATTTTGGGCAAATTTATTTTTAGGGTCCCTCCTAATACCTAATATTTTTTTCAAGGACCATCATGAGAAAAAAAATATTTGTTCAGACAAGGCGTGGATTTTTTTAAAGAATAATTTTTTCAAGGACCTAAACAAAGCGTGACTTTTTAAAGAATAATTTTTTAAGGACCTCAACAAAGAGTGAATTTTGTAAGGAATAGTTTTTGAGGAATAAACAAGGCGTGAATTTTTTAAAAAATATTTTTTTCGAAAGACCTCAGCAAGGCATGGATTTAAAAATATATTTTTTTCGAAAGACCTAAGCAAGGCGCGATTTTTTTAAGAAAATATTTTTTTCGAAAGACCTCAGCAAGGAGTGGATTTTTTAAAAAAATATTTTTTTCGAAAAACCTCAGCAAGGAGTGGATTTTTTTAAAAAAATATTATTTTAAGGACTAAACAAGGCGTGGATTTTTTAAAGAAATTTTTTTTTCCAGGGACCTCAACAAGCCGTGGATTTTTTTAAAGAATATTTTTCCGAGGTCCTCAACAAGGCGCGGATTTTTTAAAGAATATTTTTTGAGGTCCTCAACAAGGCGTGGATTTTTTTAAAGAATATTTTTTCGAGGGACTTCAACAAGGCGTGGATATATTAGAGAGTTTATTTTTTCGAAGGACCTCAGCAAGGCTTAGATTTTTAAAGAATATTTTTTCGAAAGACATGGATTTTTAAAAAAATATTTTTTCGAGGGATCTAAACAAGGCGTGGATTTTTTAAAGACTATTTTTTCAAGGGACCTCAACAAGGAGTGGATTTTTTAAAGAATATTTTTTTCGAGAGACCTCAGCAACGAGTGGATTTTTTAAAAAAAATATTTCTTTAGAACGACCTCAGCAAGGAGTGGATTTAAAAAAAAAATATTTTTTTAAGGACTAAACAAGGTGTGGATTTTTTAAAGAACATTTTTTCCAGGGACCTCAACAAGCCGTGGATTTTTTTAAAGAATATTTTTTCGAGGCCCTCAACAAGGTGTGTATTTTTTAAAGAATATTTAGAGTATATTTTTTCGAAGGACTTCAACAAGGCTTAGATTTTTAAAAAAATATTTTTTCGAGGTACCTCAACAAGTCGTGGGTTTTGTAAAGAATATTTTTTCGAGGAACCTCAACAAGGCGTGGATTTTTTAAAGAATATTTTTTCGAGGGACCTCAACAAGGAGTCCATTTTTTAAAAAAATATTATTTTAAGGACTAAACAAGGCGTGGATTTTTTAAAGAATATTTTTTCCAGGGACCTCAACAAACCGAGGATTTTTTAAAGAATATTTTTTCCAGGGACCTCAACAAACCGAGGATTTTTTAAAGAATATTTTTCAGAGACCTAGACAAGGCGTGGATTTATTAAAGAATATTTTCAGGGACCTAGACAAGGCATGGATTTATTAAAGAATATTTTCAGGGACCTAGACAAGGCATGGATTTATTAAAGAATATTTTTCAAGGGCCAACTGAGGCGTGGATTTATTAAAGAATATTTTTCAGAGACCTAGACAAGGCGTGGATTTATTAAAGAATATTTTTCAGAGACCTAGACAAGGCGTGGATTTATTAAAGAATATTTTTCAGAGACCTAGACAAGGCGTGGATTTATTAAAGAATATTTTTCAGGGACCTAGACAAGGCGTGGATTTATTAAAGAATATTTCTTCATGGTCTATTATGGGTGCCTTGCAGAATAAGGTGTGCAAGTTTTTAAGAATATTTCTCACGTTTGAATATTTCTCCCGTTTGTGTGGGTTGTCCCATCTGAATTAATGGCCTTTTCTGAAACCATGGTGATTTAATGCATCACTGACAGATTGAACCTTTTTTTGTTTCATTTCCCCAAAACAATGCCTTTCAAATGAGTTACTATTTAAAATATCCTCTCTAAAAAATATTCCAAAGCATTTCAATTTTTTTAGTTTCCAAAAAAATGCGGTCACTTCAAGCGTAAACACTAAAGCATTCAACCAAACGAGTGAACTCGTCAGCATATTTATGGCGAACTCAATGACCATAAACCTTGAAAAATATGCTTTAATAAATCCACGCCTCAGTTGGCCCTTGAAAAATATTCCACGCCTCAGTTGGCCCTTGAAAAATATGCTTTAATAAATCCACGCCTCAGTTGGCCCTTGAAAAATATGCTTTAATAAATCCACGCCTCAGTTGGCCCTTGAAAAATATGCTTTAATAAATCCACGCCTCAGTTGGCCCTTGAAAAATATGCTTCTTCTATAGACCTCTTCAAAATATTCTTTAATAAATCCACGCCTTCTTTAGACCTCTTCAAAATATTCTTTAATAAATCCACGCCTTCTATAGACCTCTCCAAAATATTCTTTAATAAATCCACGCCTTCTATAGACCTCTTCAAAATATTCTTTAATAAATCCACGCCTTCTATAGACCTCTCCAAAATATTCTTTAATAAATCCACGCCTCTTAAAAAATATTCTTTTAACAATACACGCCTCATTTAGACCTCTTAAAAATATTCCTTAAAATAATTCACACATCTAGCCCTCGAAAAACTATTCGAGCCTTGTTGAGCTGCTTCGAAATTTTTTTGTTTCCTCTTTGTTTAGTTTTCAAAATTCCAAAACTTTATCCCAACCGAACTGATGACCATCAAATATTAAATTGAATTTTGTTTACTTAATAAATGCCACAAACTTCGGCAATTTGTCACAACTACTGCCACCAGAAAAAAAACGAAGATAATATTAAGAAAATTCGGAAAGATGTTTCCACGCCACAGAACAAAAGATAAATAAATAAATAAACCGAATATTAAACAAAAGCCAGCCACAGCCAGTCAACTGCCACTGGATCTGGAACTTTATTAAATTTTACAATTTAATAAAACTCTTGTTGTAGTTGTTGTTGTTATTGTTGCTGATGCTGGTGGCTTTGTTGTCTAAACATTTTGCCACTATTGAGTGGCTAACCACAACAGAGAACTGCCAATAAAATATGTTTCTGAGGACAATTCATTTCCTCTTGAAGATTGCCGAAGAAGATACGAAGGGAGGAAGTCCATGACAATGTGTGCATGTGTAGATGACACACAATTGGATGAGCCCACACTCGTAGAAATGCTGCTGCAAAATATGTAGAGGACAGATAGGGGTACACACACACACACACACGAACACTCACTCATGCATAACCGACAAGTAGCCTAAAGAGAAATTTTTGAAATGGAAGCAGAAGAAGAGGTATGGAACCCTATTTCAATGGTGCTGCTTGGGGTTTTTTGTTCCGACTGTCCACCGCATAATTTAAAAATATTTCGACAGACACATACACACACTCGCACACATGTGTGTATTATCTGCTGGCAGTTTGGACCATTGTCACAACATCACACCCAATTCTCACACACTAACAACCACATGGACACTTTACTGCTCCTCTTCCTACTCCTTCACACACTTGTGACTTGCTCACTTGGTTGTTTACCATTGTTGTCCCTTCTCTATATTTCCGTTTAATGGGGATCTAGTTTTTTGGTAGGGGTTTTTTTTTCTCTAGGGAAGCCTTGAATAGAAGACGAGCATACAAAAAAATTCCTTTCCTTTAATTTCAAAAAACCAGCAACAACACCAACAGAGAATCCTTAAATTTCCACACAACAAAAACCGAAAATCTGTTTATGAGGGATGCGTTTCCGGAATTTTCATTTTTTGCCACATTTCATGGTCACCACAGAGTGTAACGACATTTTTTGTTGCCTTTCTTCGGCTGCTTCTTCCTCTTCGGCTACTCAGTAAAGCTTTGCAAGAGCACCAACAAAAACAGGAATGCACCTCCATCATAAGCATTGTCATTGTAGCGGTCATGAATGTCTTGTTTCCGTTTCTGTTTTGGACACAAGGACACCATACTGAACAGAACAAAGGAAAATAAAAGCAACAACAATAGAGAATTACATAGAATCACAATTGCAAATGTATACGCAATTGTCTTTTGTTGTCTATTTACTTTTTTCTTGTGGTATCCTTTTGCTCTTCCTGCCATTGTTCTATTCGGGTAATTTTCTAATAGTTCCTTACTTTCTTTGGAATATAAAAAAGGTTGAGGTTAGCAGAAGGTGGAACATAGTAATTTATATTTCCGAATCGTATGTCATTTACTTGCTTTCAAACAAAAAGGTACAAAGAAATATAAAAAACGATCGAAAATATGAGGACGGTAAAAAGTATAAAAATTCTTAAAAACTGATTTATGTAAATCCTTGAATAAAATAAATTGAGTTTTTTGATGATCCCTATATAGTTTCTAACATATCTTCCAAATATATTCTTTAAAAAATCCACGCCTCTTTTAGATATCGAAAAAATATTTTTTTAAATCAACGCATTTAAAACGAACAAATATTTTTTTTAATCCACTTTTCTTTTAGCTATGTCTCTTTTAGACTTCGAAAAATTACTTACTTACTTACTTACTTAGCTGGCTTGTGACAGAACTCTAGTTCAATAAGCCGAGCTTAAAAAAGATTTCCAGGCGCGTCGGTCTTTTGCGCAGTTTTTCCAATTTGAAAGACCATATTCGGCAATGTTTTCTTCCAATTGGTCTTTCCATCTTATTCTTGGCCTTCCTTTGCTGCGTGAGCCATCTGCTGGTTCGCTTTTATATGCCTTTTGGGCTGGGGCATCTTCATCCATTCTCACAACATTACCTAGCCAACGTAGTCGCTGCAGCTCAATACGTCTAACAATGTCCGAAGATAGCTGGTACAACTCATGGCTCATTTGACGGTGATATTCACCGTCAACGCAGACCGGCCCATAGATCTTTCGGAGAATTTTTCTCTCAAACACTCCAAGAGCTGTCTCATCTGCTTGCGCAAGTATCCATGCTTCAGATCCATATGACAGCACGGGTAGCATCAGCATCTTGTAGAGTGTGAGTTAGGTCTGGCGCGTAGTGGCCTTGCTTTTGAGTTGTTGGCTCAGACCATAGTATCATCGGTTGGCCATCACTATCCTTCTCCGAATTTCAAAACTGATGTCATTCGTTTTGTTTATGGCGGTACCAAGGTATATAAAATCTTTGACTACCTCGAAGTTGTAGTTCTCAAGTTCCACAGTTGGTCCGAGTCTACTGGACGTCTTGCGCGTTGATACCATCAGCTTAGTCTTCTCGCTGTTTACTACCAGACCCACTTTGGCAGACTTTTTCTCGATTTGTTCAAAGGTGGCTGTTACCGCTCTCAAAGTTCCACCCATTATGTCGATATCATCGGCGTAGGCGAGTAATCTGTGTTGTTTGGTGTACAGAGTGTCATTTCTGTTCACTTTTGCCTCTCGTATGACCTTTTCCAGCAGGATGTTAAAAAGGTCACGCGACAAACTGTAACCTTGTTTGAATCCTAGTTCAGTATTAAAGGGCTCCGAGAGATCCTTTCCGACTTTAACTGCTGATCTTGTGCCACTTAAAGTTATCCTGCATAGCCGTATTAAATTTGCAGGAATGCCAAACGTAGACATGGCTTTAAACACCTCTGAACGAATAGGGCTGTCGAATGCGGCTTTATACTCGACAATAGGTGGAATGTGTCGATGTGCTTTTCGTGGGGTTTTTCCAGGATTTGTCGCAGAGTGAAAATCTGGTCAATGGTGGATTTGCCAGGTCTGAAGTCGCATTGGTATGGTCCAATAATGTCATTGGCCATTGGCTTCAGTCGTTCAAACAGCACGCTGGAAAGCACTTTATATGCGATGGGAAGGAGACTTATTCCTCTATAGTTGGCACATATAGTCTTGTCTCTTTTTTTGTGCACGTGACACAGGATGCTGAGGTTCCAATCATTGTGCATGCATTCTTCTAGCTAAATTGTACTAATCAGCTAGTGCATGCTCCTTACCAGCATCTGACCACCAGTCTTGAATAGTTCGGCTTGTAAACCATTGGCACCTGCTGCTTTATTATTCTTCAGCCGATTGATTGCTATTCTGACTTTATCTTGGCTAGGTGGTATGGACTCTATACCGTCATCTATTATTGGTTCTGGGGTATCCTTTTCACCGCTACTATTTGATACCAGAAGTTTTTCAAACGGCTTCTTCCAGATCCTCAGCACGCTGTCTGTATCTGTCACTAGGTTTCCTTCTTTATCTCTACAGGAGGATGTGCCTGCACCAAAGCCTTCGGTTTGGTGTTTTACCCGTTGGTAGAATTTTCGGACTTCATTCTGACTCCTGTACATCTCGATATGCTCACGCTCACGTTTTTCTTGTTCTTTCTTCTTTTTTCTAAAACTGCGTTTCTCCTCTCTCCTTTTCTCCCGATAGTTATCCATCGCCCTATACGCTGCGTTTTTCATATCAGTTATCGAAAAATATTCATTAAAAATTCCCTGTCTCTTTTAGACCTCGATACAACATTCATTAAAAATCCACGCCCTTTTAGACCTCGAATAATACTATTTAGAATTTTTAGAAAAAAATATTTTTTAAGACATTTACGAAAATATATTTTTAAAAAATCAAATATTCTTTAAAAAATCTTTACCATGTTTAGGTCATAAAAAATGCATTCTTATAAAAATGCATGCCATGCCTAGGTCCGTCAAATATATTTTTTTAAAATCTTCGAAAAATATTCTTTGAAAAATCCACGCCCTGTTTAGGTCCCTGAAAAATATTCTTTGAAAAATCCACGCCATGTTTAGGTCCCTGAAAAATATTCTTTGAAAAATCCACGCCTTGTTTAGGCCCCTGAAAAATATTCTGTGAAAAATCCACGCCTTGTTTAGGTCCCTGAAAAATATTCTTTGAAAAATCCACGCCTTGTTTAGGTCCCCGAAAAATATTCTTTGAAAAATCCACGCCTTGTCTAGGTCCCTGAAAAATGTTCTTTAATAAATCCACGCCTTGTCTAGGTCCCTGAAAAATATTCTGTAATAAATCCACGCTATGTCTAGGTCCCCGAAAAATATTCTTTGAAAAATCCACGCCTTGTTTAGGTCCCCGAAAAATATTCGTTGAAAAATCCACGCCTTGTTTAGGTCCCTGACAAATATTCTTTGAAAAATCCACGCCTTGTTTAGGTCCCCGAAAAATATTCTTTGAAAAATCCACGCCTTGTTTAGGTCCCTGAAAAATATTCTTTGAAAAATTCACGCCTTGTTTAGGTCCCTGAAAAATATTCTTTGAAAAATCCACGCCTTGTTTAGGTCCCCGAAAAATATTCTTTGAAAAATCCACGCCTTGTTTAGGTCCCCGAAAAATATTCTTTGAAAAATCCACGCCTTGTTTAGGTCCCCGAAAAATATTCTTTGAAAAATCCACGCCTTGTTTAGGTCCCTGAAAAATATTCTTTAATAAATCCACGCCTTGTCTAGGTCCCTGAAAAATATTCTTTAATAAATCCACGCCTTGTCTAGGTCCCTGAAAAATATTCTTTAATAAATCCACGCCTTGTCTAGGTCCCTGAAAAATATTCTTTAATAAATCCACGCCTTGTTTAGGTCCCTGAAAAATATTCTTTGAAAAATCCACGCCTTGTTTAGGTCCCTGAAAAATATTCTTTGAAAAATCCACTCCTTGATTAGGTCCCTGAAAAATATTCTTTGAAAAATCCACGCCTTGTTTAGGTCCCTGAAAAATATTTTTTGAAAAATCTACGCCTTGTTTAGGTCTCTGAAAAATATTGTTTGAAAAATCCACGCCTTGTTTAGGTCCCTGATTTTTTTTTTAAATATCCTCGCCTTGTTTAAAAAATCTACGCCTATTTTAGCCCTCGAAATTCCACGATTTTTTTATATTTTAAGTTTACTTACTTTCCGACCGAACATATTTACAATTTAACTGTTTCTTATTCGTTCGCAGGGTATCACAAAGCCCTTTCCTTCTATTTAATCCTCTTAAAAAGCAGTGATTTTTATATCTTCGATATCATTGACGACTAACCTTCTGCTGAGTACCATATATTTGTGTTGTTAAGATAATCTCTCAATATCTTCTTTTTCGGTTAAGTATCGCATTAACAATGTGAAAGCTTATATTACACATTAAATAAAGTCAAAGAGACATTAAATAAAGCCAATCACACACACACACTCTCTCTCACGTAAATACAGACACATACTCCACATACAAGTACTTACGATAAATACCCATTAAAAGTCAACCTTTCGAAAATAAACAATGATACCTTTAACATTGTATTGGTATTGGTATTTGCATTTAAATTTTTATTTAAAGAGCTCTCGCTCGTCAACGTTCGTTTTATAACACCCTTTTCAACAAGGGATAATTTCCTCTTTTCCCCCTGGAAACTCCACGAAAACATTTGGTTGCTAATGCTGCCAATTTTTATTATTTGAACCTGCAATATTGCGGAATACGATAACTGGGATCATAAAATTCCAATTGCCATCATTGGAGACCTTTTCGAACCGTTAACTATAAATGTCACATAATATTACAAATTTTTGCATAAATTTTTAATGATTTGTTTCCCCTCGCATTTTTATTGTGGCATTGGTTAACGAATTGTAACGCTTTATTGGCACTCTGGTATTGTGTGTAAATTATACATATAACGTTTACATATGGCAAAATGTATACCCTTTGGGATCATGGGGACCTATTATACCACTTTTTTATTTTCAAATTTATGATGAATATAAAATTGAGTAATATGTTTGTATTTGTTAGCATCGTGCAGTTATTAAAACGAGGAAATTGCAGAACAAGGTTTATGGATTTTTAAAAGAATATTTCAAAGAGGTCTATAAGAGGCGTGGATTTTTTAAAGAATATTTCAAAGAGCTCTATAAGAGGCGTGGATTTTTTAAAGAATATTTCAAAGAGGTCTATAAGAGGCGTGGATTTTTTAAAGAATATTTCAAAGAGGTCTATAAGAGGCGTGGATTTTTTTTAAGAATATTTCAAAGAGGTCTATAAGAGGCGTGGATTTTTTAAAGAATATTTCAAAGAGGTCTATAAGAGGCGTGGATTTTTTAAAGAATATTTCAAAGAGCTCTATAAGAGGCGTGGATTTTTTAAAGAATATTTCAAAGAGTCTATAAGAGGCGTGGATTTTTTACAGAATATTTCTATAAGAGGCGTGGATTTTTCACAGAATATTTCTATAAGAGGCGTGGATTTTTTACAGAATATTTCAAAGAGAATATTTCTCTATAAGAGGCGTGGATTTTTTAAAGAATATTTCAAAGAGGTCTATAAGAGGCGTGGATTTTTTAAAGAATATTTCAAAGAGGTCTATAAGAGGCGTGGATTTTTTAAAGAATATTTCAAAGAGGTCTATAAGAGGCGTGGATTTTTTAAAGAATATTTCAAAGAGGTCTATAAGAGGCGTGGATTTTTTAAAGAATATTTCAAAGAGGCGTGGATTTTTTAAAGAATATTTCAAAGAGGTCTATGAGAGGCGTGGATTTTTTAAAGAATATTTCAAGGAGGTCTATGAGAGGCGTGGATTTTTTAAAGAATATTTCAAGGAGGTCTATGAGAGGCGTGGATTTTTTAAAGAATATTTCAAAGATTTTTCTTACCCACTGCATTTACACATTACTGGCCTTCCGATTATATCAAGGTCAGCCTTTATATTTTTGTTCTAATCTTTTATTTCCTTCTGATATAAAATTGCATTTCACATTGAAAATCCTGCCGCCTTTAGTTTTTGTCATATCTTCATTTCCGCTCGTTAATTCTTTTGATGTATTTCGCAGGCAACCCTTTCCCCGCACCCTCCACCACAATCCGCATTTGACAAATTGATGCAACCAAAAGTATTCTGTTAAAAATCTCACACTCAGGGTAAATTGTTTGAATTCCACACTTGTGGCCACACAAAGATACTAACACACACACACCCACATATATTCGCGAATATTTACACACCGCTTTGCGAAAATTGCACAGCGGATGGTGATTTAATAAATGCGATTACTTTTCGAAAAAATTCTTAAGTGACCCAAAATCGGCAACGAGCAACTTGCAGTGCGAACGAAAATGCACAGCCACTTGAACACGTGTCGTGCCACACCACTGGCTGTGCCGCGAATTTCTCTCTCTCCTCCCGAGGGGTACCGAACAGATGCGTGGAATGATTTTAATGGCCATTAAAGTATTTAATTGTGGTAAACATTTGCAATGGCCGGAGGACAAATTGTTCACAAGGAATGTTTGAATGTCGGCATGGGCAAAATGCTGGGTGGGAGGGTGAGAGACGGAATGAATGCATGGATGGATGAATGCATTAAACAATCAAAGCTACAATAGTTTTTTTTATATTTTTGTTCAACAATTATTATGGCGCGGAATATTCATAAAGTGCCTGAGGTCTGAGGGGATTGTTTTTAATGGTTATTATTTAAATAAAATAATAAATTTTTTAAATGTTATTTTCCTGTGATACATGGGGTCGTATGAGTTATGTGAGTTTATGCATAACATATAATGTATACGCAGTGGAGGATTGTGAGAGAGGGACTGTGGAATAAAACATTATCTTTAAAAAAGATAAAATGTCAGTAATGGTCTTTAATAGAAAAAAAATGTGCTGTGCCTCATTAAAGGAGTCCTCAGGTCTAATTTTTTTCTATACAAAATTAAAGATACCTCAGGTCTCATTTTTTCTATAAAAAAAATTAAGGAGACCTCTGGTCTGATTTTTATACCCTTCTTCACACAGTGGTACAGGGAATTATGTCTTTGTGCATATGTTTGTAACAGGCAAAGGGAATCGAGATAGACACATGGTTGCCTTTTGAGAATATGCATAGAATCACTTTCTGAGTCGATTTATGCATGTCTGTCCGTCTGTAGATGTTAAATTATAAACAAAGTGCAGGTCGCATTTATAATCCGATTTGGATGAAATTTGGCACAGGTCACTTATCTGGCCTAGGGACGAAGCCTATTGAAATTGAAAAAAATCTGTTCAGATTTAGCTCCCGTATATAGTTTCGTCCGATTTAAGGTAAAAGGGGCACCAAATTCTCTATATATCTTTCGATTTGCACGAAATTTGGCATAGAGTACTGAACAAGGTCCAGAATTATGTGTGCCAAGTTTCATGAAAATCGGTTCAGATTTAGATATAGCTCCCGTATATAGTTTCGTCCGATTTAAGGTAAAAAGGGCACCAAAGTCCCTATATATCTTTCGATTTGCATGAAATTTGGCATAGAGAACATAACTAGGTCCAGAATGATGTGTGCCAAGTTTCATGAAAATCGGTTCAGATTTAGATATAGCTTCGTATATAGTTTCGTCCGATTTAAGTAAAAAGAGGCTCCAAAGTCTCTATATATCTTTCGATTTACACGAAATTTGGCATAGGATACTGAATTAGGTCCAGAATGATGTGTGTCAAGTTTCATGAAAATCGGTTCAGATTTAGATATAGCTCCCATATATAGTTTCGTCCGAATTAAGGTAAAAGGGGCACCAAAGTCTCTATATACGTTTCGATTTGCACGAAATTTAGCATATTGTACTGAATTAAGTCTAGAAAGACGTGTGCCAAGTTTGGAGAAAATCGGGTCATATTTGTATATACCTCCCATATATATTTTCGTCCGATTTAAGGTAAATGGGACTCCAAAGTCCCTATATATGTTTCGATTTACACGAAATTTGGCATAGGGTACTGAATTAGGTCCAGAATGATGTGTGCTAAGTTTCGTGAAAATAGGTTCAGATTTAGTTTATATATAGTTTCGTCCGATTTAAGGTAAAAGGGACTCCAAAGTCCCTATATATCTTTCGATTTACACGAAATTTGGCAGAGGGTACTGAATTAGGTCCAGAATGATGTGTGATAATTTTCGTGAAAATCGGTTCAGATTTAGATATACCTCCCATATATAGTTTCGTCCGATTTGAGGTAAAAAGGGGCACCAAAGTCCCTATATATATCCTTCGATTTGCACGAAATTTTGAATATTGTACTGAATTAAGTCTAGAAAGACGTGTGCCAAGTTTGGAGAAAATCGGGTCATATTTGTATATACCTCCCATATATATTTTCGTCCGATTTAAGATAAATGGGACTCCAAAGTCTCTATATATCTTTCGATTTGCACGAAAATTGGCATAGTGCACTGAATTGAGTCTACAATGATGTGTGCAAAGTGTCATGAAAATCGGTTCAGATTTAGATATACCTCTCATATATAGTTTAGTCCGATTTGATGTAAAAGGGGCACCAAAGTCCCTACATATCTTTCGATTTGCACGAAATGTTCCATAGTGCACTGAATTGAGTCTAGAATGATGTGTGCTAAGTTTTGAGAAAATCGGGTCATATTTGTATATACCTCCCATATATATTTTCGTCGGATTTAAGGTAAATGGGACTCCAAAGTCCCTATATATCTTCTGATTTAGACGAAATTTGGAATAGGGTACTGAATTAGGTCCAGAATGATGTGTGTTAAGTTTCATAAAAATCGGTTCAGATTTAGATATAGCTCCCGTATATAGTTTCGTCCGATGTAATTTAAAAAGGGCACCAAAGTACCTATATATCTTTCGATTTGCACGAAATTTTGCATATTGTACTGAATTAAGTCTAGAATGACGTGTACCAAGTTTGGAGAAAATCGGGTCATATTTGTATATACCTCCCATATATATTTTCGTCCGATTTAAGGTAAATGGGACTCCAAAGTCCCTATATATCTTTCGATTTACACCAAATTTGGCATAGGGTACTGAATTAGGTCCAGAATGATGTGTGCTAAGTTTCGTGAAAATCGGTTCAGATTTAGATATAGCTCCCATATATAGTTTCGTCCGATTTGAGGTAAAAGGGCTAGATTGCAGAATGACATGTGTAGGGATTGATGTTAGTCGATTAAAGATCACATATTTAAGTTCGTTCAATTTCATGTCAATGTGCCTTTGAAAAGGCGACGTCTGTTAGGATACATATGAGAAAAATACCAAAGTTTCTATATTATGAATCTCTGAGACCTCAGGACTCATAATTCACTTTTTTTTCAATAAAAAAAAAAATCCTGAGACATCAGGTGTCATTTTTTCTACATTTTAAAATGTAATACTCTCGATATATTCCAGGTCATTGAAATGCCAGATATTTATAAAATAATTCACTACAGCTATTCATTATTAATTATTTTCCATTGAATTATTTAAATATAATTCCATTCGATGGCTAGCAAAAATTTGGTGTCATTTATTTTTACACTCACAATCCCCAAAAACCTCCAAATAAATAATGGTAAAATGTCTGTTCATTGTCAAGCGATAATAAATGGAAATTCAATTCGATCTTTGCCAGACTATGGAGACCTTCAAACCGCATGGACGGACAATGCTATGTGCGCGAACAATACGAACACACACAGTCGCACCTAAAAACCAAACATCCAATCGAGCATCCAATCCAACCAGCTAGCCAACCAATGTTTCAATTTGTTGTTAACAAATTGTATTTATTTCAAATATATTTCATGTTTACAAAAAGCAACAACAACAAACCCGAACTATTTGTTCGCCGATATAGAAAAACTGCAACATTTTTATCCCAAGAGGTATTAATGTTTTGCATTGGAATACAATAGCACACCACCAGATAGCACACACATATACATATATATGAATATAAAAGCAATTATAGAATGGAAGATTGGTGTTGGTTGGGTGTATGGGAGGAGGAAGGGAGGGAGCAAGGGATGGTGTGCCTCACTGTTAGCTGTTCACATATCTCGGATCTAGGAGGTGGGAAAAAATAATGCAAATATTATTTTCCATTTCGATTTAAACTAATAAAATCCACACTCAGTCTGTCACCTACACAGACACATAAACTCAAACCACACTCACGTACACCTCATATAGCATTCTGGCATGACATTCACTTAACTAGAATTTATTGTTTTCCATTTTAACAAAATAGCTAAAAAACAAAAGAAAAAAATAGGAGAGAGAGAAACGAGCATGACAAATAAAGTAAACAGAGTGAACATAAAAATTGAAATAATAACCAAAGTAAACAGAAACAAGAGATTAACAGAAGAAAAATAAAAACCCGTGAGCGGAGCAGTATAGACGGACGGGGCCGACCATATGATACCCTACACAACTACCACGAAAAGCAAACTTTCTGCGGTTCTATATTCTGAGCTTGGGTAATATTTCGTGATATTTGCACTTATTTATATTTGGTCACTTCAGGTTTTTGTTAAAATGATCCTCGAAATATTGACCGATCCTCATCTAAACAGCCGCACTAAGTAATTGCTATATGATGTTCTGCTATACTAATTGCCTCTAGAACGACTAGAAAATCTGACAAAATTAAAGTTTTCTGTTCATTGCACCCCCTGAATGAAATCTCAACTTCACCGAAAACTATAGGCGTCGTCCTTGACCATAATCGGAACTTCATGTACAATTTAAAAGCGATCAGCGCGAAATTTCCGTCCTCTAAAGGAGTAATAGTAATACTAGGCACATAGTCACCTTTACCTAATTACGGATAACTCCCACATCAGAGTACATACAGCCATATAATTGGTATTAATTTGAAGGTCAACAACTCCTCTTGGATATACTATCAACTTCTCGGGTATATGTCCTTCAGGAGCAAGTATATATGCCCCCAGAATAAAGATTTGGTAATTTTTCACACAAAAGTCAGGGTCCATTTGACTCGCTAAATATTGACCGATCTTTATCAAAACAGGCATGCTTATTCTTTGGTCCGATCCCCTTCTCCATTCAAAAATTCGGGGTGTTTGGGCAATAATTGCGGCCTCTGGAGCTACCAGAAAAACCAACAAAAATAAAGTTTTTGGTCCATTTCATCCCCAAAATATTAATCGATCTTTTCCAAAAACAATAGGGGTCTTCATTGGCCAGAACCCATACTACATGCAAAATTTCGTGAAGATTGGTCCATAACTAGAAAAAAATTCGTGAGACCTCAGGACTCACTTTTTTTCTATAGCAAAAAAAATTCGTGAGACCTCAGGACTCACTTTTTTTTCTATAGAAAAAAATTCGTGAGACCTCAGGACTCACTTTTTTTCTATAGAAAAAAATTCGTGAGACCTCAGGACTCACTTTTTTTCTATAGAAAAAAATTCGTGAGACCTCAGGACTCACTTTTTTTCTATAGAAAAAAATTCGTGAGACCTCAGGACTCACTTTTTTTCTATAGAAAAAAATTCGTGAGACCTCAGGACTCACTTTTTTTCTATAGAAAAAAATTCGTGAGACCTCAGGACTCACTTTTTTTCTATAGAAAAAAATTCGTGAGACCTCAGGACTCACTTTTTTTCTATAGAAAAAAATTCGTGAGACCTCAGGACTCACTTTTTTTCTATAGAAAAAAATTCGTGAGACCTCAGGACTCACTTTTTTTCTATAGAAAAAAATTCGTGAGACCTCAGGACTCACTTTTTTTCTATAGAAAAAAATTCGTGAGACCTCAGGACTCACTTTTTTTCTATAGAAAAAAATTCGTGAGACCTCAGGACTCACTTTTTTTCTATAGAAAAAAATTCGTGAGACCTCAGGACTCACTTTTTTTCTATAGAAAAAAATTCGTGAGACCTCAGGACTCACTTTTTTCTATAGAAAAAAATTCGTGAGACCTCAGGACTCACTTTTTTCTATAGAAAAAAATTCGTGAGACCTCAGGACTCACTTTTTTTCTATAGAAAAAAATTCGTGAGACCTCAGGACTCACTTTTTTTCTATAGAAAAAAATTCGTGAGACCTCAGGACTCACTTTTTTTCTATAGAAAAAAATTCGTGAGACCTCAGGACTCACTTTTTTTCTATAGAAAAAAATTCGTGAGACCTCAGGACTCACTTTTTTTCTATAGAAAAAAATTCGTGAGACCTCAGGACTCACTTCTTTTCTATAGAAAAAAATTCGTGAGACCTCAGGACTCACTTTTTTCTATAGGAAAAAAATCGTGAGATGTCAGGACTCACTTTTTTTCATTTCAAATCAGCCAATGGTGAGGTTTGTAGAGATAAGAAAAAGTTAGAAAGTTAGAAATAAAACCCAAATTTACACCCCAATATGTGATCTGCCATAAAAGACAGACACAGAACTCTAAAAACGAGGAGCAATGTTGGTCTTCTGACCAGCCATGTAGTTTATCATTTATTGTTGTTGTTGGTGCCTTGTGTTATTGTCCTCCAGAAACGAATAGTTTTAAATCCATTTGAGAATTTAATTCACATTCAAGTCAATTCCTTGAATGGTCGTTTTACAGCTGTTGGTTGTAAACCACATTTTATCAAACAGTAGCAAAAAAAAAAAAAAAAAACACACACGAACAACTAGTTATTTGTTGTAGTTCTTGTTTTTTTTTTGTTAAGCGATTGAATTTCCAATTTTTTGTCGTTACTGTGTGAATGTATCAAATGGACAACAAATTTATTCGGGTGTAGAAAATACGAAACATAGAAAACAATGGAATAGAATATTTGTTCGAACGTAACTACAGGGTAGGTATTAATAAAATATGTTAGTACTGGAGAAAAAGAAGGGGGCTGGTCAGGGTCAGAATTTTTTTTATTAGTAAAGCTCATTCATTCGATTTCATCAATTATTTTTTTTATAAAAAATGAGAACTCTGTCTCTAAAGAATAATTTTTCTATAGAAAAAAATGCGACCTGTGGTCTCACCAATTTTTTTTCTATAGAAAAAAATGGGAGCTGTGGTCTCATCGATTTTTTTCTTTTGAAAAAAAAATCCGACCTGCGGTCTCACCAATTTTTTTCTATAGAAAAAAGTGCGAGCCTCTCACCGAGTTTTTCTATAGAAAAAAATGCGACCTTTGGTCTCATCGATTTTTTCTATAGAAAAAAATGCGGTCTATGGTCTCACAAGATATCAATTCTTAACCTTAAGCTAAGGTTAAATCAGACCTCCGTCCTACACAATTCATCTGGCCTCGTTCTGACAAATAACCTTCAGGACTTCTGTTTTTTTTTTTTTTGTATTTTTTTACAAAAAACAATGTTAAGTGAACTGACAACAACTATTAATTTTGTTTTCTCTGGCCTTGCAGATTTCCACAACAGCAGCAACTGAAACAAATGAACCACCGATAAAACCAAAACGAACAACAAAATAAAAATTAACAACAGAAAACCCAACTGAACATGCAACACTTACAACGAATGTTCCCACACGCAAGTTACAGTTCGCCGTGGTTTCCATCAATGGTTTTAAGTCACACGCCCACAATGACAGCATTGTCAGCAGCACCATCATCATCATCCGCCGAAGTGGCAACCAACGAATTAGCGATGGCATTTCAAATATCGACGGCAGTTTATTGTTGAGCCATTTATTTGCCTACGAAGCCGCAACACAAATACCAAACCACCAACCAACCACTACAACTACAAATAAAACTTCCCCGCCATATTCAACACCACCTCCACCACAACGAGGACTACGATCCGAAAATAAAACAACAACAATGAATGACAACAACAATTCATTACAAACAACAGCCACAATGACCATTGCCGGTCAAACGCCACTGACGATGCATCAGGATGCCAAACCCTTACAAAGGATGGTGGTATCGACGACCGGTGGTGAGGCCGGGCCCCCCTTGCTGGCCGGCGATGATTTAACCCTAACCACGGAACTACATTTATCATCGGCTGAACTCGATGAGATCAATCAAAGTGCCGAGCTGCTTTGTCTTATGCAGGAACACACCGATACAACGACCTTTGGCAATAACAGCGGCTATTGCCTAACAAATTTCGATTCGATACTTTGCTGGCCCCGTACACCGCGTGCCACCCTGGCCGCCCTGCCGTGCCTGGATGAATTCCAGGGCATACAATATGATAGTTCACGTAAGTAAATGTTAAATGGTGTTGTGCAAATGCAGTTCGATGCGATGCAAGAGCCGACAGTCCCTGTAGTGTCGGATGGGGATGTTGGCTATTGGCCTTCTACGGCACTTTCGCTCCCCCATTATCAATTTATCTTTTATATGAGCCACATCAATCACACTCCCTCCGTGGTACTCGGAGGGAATATCGTTCTACATTTATGGTGTTTACAGGCAAGCCGTTAGTTGTTTGCTTTGGATCGGGCGGTTGAGCTGAGGTGTTGAGGGTATTGGTTGCGTTTACATTCTATTCATTGATGTTGCTCGCGGAATATAAACGTTCATTTATTTTTAAAACAGAACTGTGTGCAGGCATGCAATCCATATGTGGGACATTCCAGGGGGATTTTACTCGGGATTTTTTCAATAAAAAAACTAAATCCTCAGGACTCATTTTTTCTATATAGAAAACATTTCTGAGACCTCAGGACACATTTTTCCTATATAGAAAAAATTCCTGAACCCTCGGGGCTCGTTTTTTCTTTATAGAAAAATTTCCTAATACCTCAGAACTCATTTTTTTCTATATATAAAAAATTCCTAATACCTCCCCGGGATTCATTTTACCATATAGAAAAAAATTCTTCAGACTTCAGGACTCATTCAATATAGAAAAAAAAAAATCCTGAGAGCTCAGAACTCATTTTTCTATATACAAAAAATTCCCGAGTCCTCTGGACTCCGTTTTTATACAAAAATAATTCCTGATGCCTCAGGACTCATTTTTTTCTATATAGAAAACATTTCTAATACCTCAGAACTCACTTTTTTCTTTATAGAAAAAATTCCTGAGACCTCCGGACTATTTATTGATATAGAAAAAATTCTTGACACATCAGGGCTCATTTCTCCTCTATATAAACAACTTTCAGAGAGTTCAGGACTCATATTTTCTCTATAGAAAAAACCTGAGACCTCAGGACTCATTTTCTATATAGAAAAAATTCCTAAGACATCTAGACACATTTTTCTACATAGAAAAAATTCTTGAGTCCTTACGACTCATTTTTTCTATATAAGAAACCCCTGAGAACTCAGGACTAATTTTTTCTACATAGAAAAACTTTCTAAGTCCTTTCAACTCATTTTTCTTTGTAGAAAAAAATGCCTGAGGTATCAGGACTCATTTTTTCTATATAGAAAAAAATGCCTGAGACCTCAGGACTAATTTTCTACATAGAAAAAATTCTTGAGTCCTTACGACTCATTTTTTTCTATATAAGAAACTCCTGAGAACTCAGGACTAATTTTTTCTACATAGAAACACTTCCTAAGTCCTTTCAACTCATTTTTCTTTGTAGAAAAAAATGCCTGAGGTATCAGGACTCATTTTTTCTATATAGAAAAAAATGCCTGAGACCTCAGGACTAATTTTTTCTACATAGAAAAAAATTTTTCTACATAGAAAAAATTAGTCCTGAGACCTCAGACCTCATTCTTCCAATATAGAAAAAAATATCTAAAACCTCAGGATTAATTTTTTCTATATAGAATAAAATTCCTGAGATCTCAGGTCTCATTATTTTTATATAGAAAAAATTTTCTGAGATCTCAGGACCCATTTTTTTCTATATAGAAAATTGTTTAAGACCTCAGGACTAATATTTCTTTTTAGAAAAGAAATCGTAAGACCTCAGGACTCATTTTTTTAGAAAAAAAAGTTTGCTGAGACCTCAGAACTCGTTTTTTATATAGAAACAAATTCCTAAGACCCTATGACCAACTTTTTCTACATAAAAAAGTTCCTAAGACCTCAGAACTTATTTTTCTATATAGAAAAAAATTTCTCAAGACCTCAGGACTCATTTTTTATATAGAAAAAATCAGGACAAATTTTTTCTATATAAAAAAAATTTTCTAAACTTCTATACTCCATTTGCTATATTGGCTAATTTTTTGCATATATTCTTTAAAAATATAAAGCCTAATATAGGCCTTAACAAATATTTTCGTCATAATTCACGCTTGATATAGACCTTAAAATAATATTCTTTAAAAAATGGACCATTGACATAGGCCTTGAAAAAATAGTCTATAAAAAAAAACAGGGCCAGTATTAGTCCTTCGTAAAGACTTCCTGCTTCAAGTCATCTATAAAAACTACCCTCAGATCTTCTAAAGTCTCCCCTCAGTTCGTCAATATAAACTCCCCTCAGAAACCGAATAAGACTCCCCTCATTTTTTCTATAAAGACTCTTTTCAGCTCATCTCCACTCTTTTTGATATTTCTTATAAGGATTTCCATTAGCTCCTCAAGAAATACCCCATTTCACCTTCATACAGTAGATCTTCTCTGGTCTCATATTAGATAGATATTATCCCATTATTCCTCTTAGTATCGTGTGAGTGTCCTCCTCTATCATCCCATTCCCATAAAACATGTTCTATCTCATATGGAAAATCAACATCTCCGTGCACTGAAGTCTGTTGTGAACAATAGGTTTTCTGTCACTTTTACATTGTTTTGATTGCAACGAAGGATAACAAATTTACACTCGCACTGCCAGGCCCCCGTTCCCATTCAATACCCTCCACCAATAACTACACTGAGGTAATAAAGAGTAAAAACCCCCTGCTCCATCTCTTTTAGTCGAGAACAATGAATTAGAGTGCGAAAAAGGATTCCTATATGAACGACATGAACTACTTTGCTTCAATGTATCCTTGTTGTGGTTTCAGGTCTTCATGGCATGCACAATGGCGTTAGTGTCGGGAACACAAGTTGTCGAAGTAGGATTGTGAGCATACGTATGGAGGTGGGTACCCCTACAATGACGTCCATTGTTTCTGATTTTTTTGTTTGGTCCTCTATTGTAGGGTATAGTAGTAGTTTGAAGAATATAATGGGATGGATGTATGGCTTTCTTTCCCCATCATCATTTTGTATGCTTTAAGTTCATTTTTTCTTTTGTTTTCTTTTTATTAATTCTGTAGTTATTTCAGTTTTTTTTCCTCTTTCATTTTGTGGTAAAATATTTTACTGCAATTACCAAAGGCATTAAGTTGCAGTGTGTTTGAGTGTGTGTATCTGGGGAATCGACCAATCACACCAATCATCTATGTATAATAGATGTCGTTGTTGTTTTTGTTGTCCATGTAAAGAGTATGAGATTTGATTTAATTAAAAATAAACAAAGTATCCAGGTGATAAGTTATTGATTAGGGTAATATTATTAGTAATAGTAGAAGGTAAATTGGAAAATGTGAAGTTAAAATACCTTAAAGGGTATGATGGCTTGAAATAACAGATTCGATTAATTTAAGGCAGTAATTGACCAAGTAGAGGACATATGCCCCAGCATGATGCTTATTAAATATTTTAAAATAATCTTTAAAACGTCCACGCATTTTTAAACCCTCAAAGATGTACCTTAAAAAATCAACGTCTTGTTTAGATACCTCAAAAAATCTTTCTATAAAGAAATATTCCTGAGACTTCAGGACTCATTTTTTCTATATAGAAGGAAATCCTGAGAACCTGAGAACTCAGGGCTCATTTTTTCTACTCAGAAAAATCCTCATATCTCAGGACTCATTTTCCTATTTAGAAAATATTCCTCAGATTTCAAGACTCATTTTTTCTGAGGCATCAGGACTCATTTTTTATGTAGAAAAAAATTCCGAGACCCAAGGACTCATTTTTCTATATAGAAAAAAATCTATATAGGACTAATTTTTTTATAATGAAAAAATCCTGACACATGAGGACTCATTTTTTCCATATAGAAAAAAAATTCCTGAGATCTCAGGGCTTATTTTTTCTATATATTTCATATTTTTATACCCTACACAACTATGATGTCAGGGTATTATAGCTTTAAGCATACCGATCATAGACTAGCTGAGTCGATCTAGACATGTGTGTCCGTCCGTCTGTCTGTCCATTATATTTTTTGTAAACACGATACAGGCCACATTCATTCATTTTTTCTACTCAGAAAAAATCTTCAGATCTCAGGACTCATTTTTTCCTATTTAGAAAATATTCCTCAGATTTCAAGACTCATTTTTTCTGAGGCATCAGGACTCATTTTTAATGTAGAAAGAAATTCCTGAGACCCAAGGACTCATTTTTCTATATAGAAAAAATTCCTGAGACCTCAGGACTCATTTTTTTATAATGAAAAAATCCTGACAAATCAGGACTCATTTTTTCCACATAGAAAAAAAAATTCCTGAGATTTCAGGACTTATTTTTTCTATATATTTCATATTTTTAAACCCTACACAACTATGTTGTCAGGGTATTATAGCTTTAAGCATACCGATCGTCATATCTCGACTAGCTGAGTCGATCTAGACATGTGTGTCCGTCCGTCTGTCTGTCCATTATATTTTTTGTAAACACGATACAGGCCACAGTTATGGACCAATCTTCACGAAATTTTGCATGTAGATCAGATCGGTTAATATTTAGGGGATGAAATGGACCAAATAGTTCATTTCTGTCGATTTTTCTGGTCGCTCCAGAGGCCGCAATTATGGTCAAAACAACTCGAATTTTTAAATGGAAAATGGGACTGGGCCAAAGAATAAGCATTTGATAAAGATCGGTCAATATTTAGCGAGTCAAATGGACCCTGACTTTTGTGTGAAAAATGACAAAATTTTTATTCTATAGCGTATATATTTACTCCTGAAAAACATAGAGCCTAGAAGTTGATAGTATATCCAAGAGGAGTGGTTGGCCTTTAAATTGATACCAATTGTAGTATGTATTCTGATGTGGGAGTTACACGTAAATGTTTACAGGTGCTTTCGTATTCAGATATTATTTAGTAAACTATTACCATACTACAGGGCGGAAATATAGCGCTGATCGCTTTGAAATGTTCCATGAGGTTCAAGTTATGGTCAAGTACAACGGCTATGGAATATGGACAAGTAATTTTAAGAGTTGTACTGAATAGTGGTAATATTCGGAAAATATGTCAGTTTATGGAAGAGGTGCTGTTGGCCTCTTATCGGGCAAGAGGGTGCAACTATCACGAAATATTACCCAGCCTCGGAATAAAAATCCGCAGAAAGATAGAGTTCTGTGGTATTTGTGTAGGGTATCGTATGGTCGGCCCCGTCCGACTATATTGCTCCGCTCACTGGTTTATATATAAAAAATTCGTGAGACCTCAGAACTCTTTTCTCTTCAGTTTTTTCTATATAGAAGACCTCTATTTAGAAAAAAATTGGAGACCTCTCTAATAATTTTTTCTATACAGAAAAAAATGAGATCTCAGGTTTCATTTTTCCATATAAGAAAATTCCTGAGTCCTCAGGACTATATAGAAAATATTCCTAAGAGATAAGGACTCTTTTTCCTATATAGAAAATATTCCTTTGTCCTCAGGACTCATTTTTCTATGTAGAAAAAATTCCTGAGATCTTAGGATGACTCAGAAAAAAATGAGATCTCAGGTTTCATTTTTCCATATAAGAAAATTCCTGAGTCCTCAAGACTATGTAGAAAATATTCCTAAGAGATAAGGACTCTTTTTTTCTATATAGAAAATATTCCTAAGTCCTCAGGACTCATTTTTCTATTTAGAAAAAATTCCTGAGATCTTAGGATGACTCAGGTTTTTCTACAGAAAACAATCCTGAGACCTTAGAACTCAGTTTTTTAGAAAAACTTTTCATTCATTTTATTATTGAGATTATCAAAGGTTCCTTATGGACGTATACATTATGACAACAATTGTACGCACCAGGGTCGATACTAATTGAAATTGTTTGGAATTTATTAGCTTTTATGATATTTTAATATTAAACAAAAATAAAATTAAACAAAGCGAAAAGTGATTTCTGTAAATTAAGCCCAATATTCATCATAAAAAACTTTGAATGGAAGCAATCAATGGAAGTAAGAATCAATAACCGTCCAATATCCCAAATGGTGTTTACATAGCAAATCCCACGAATCTTCTAAAATATTGCTGGAATATTGCTGGCTGGTGTTCTGTTCATTTCACATTCACAATTTATGCTCGTAGTTGTGGAAATGCAAACCTCCACGCTCACTTTGGAATATCATGCATTGTTAATCAACTCGTAGTAGACCGCAATCTCGAAATGAAATATGTATTGGTATACATGCTGTGGATTTATAAATCACATAACTTGTCAGATTAATCTAGTTGACATCTACATATGGGATATTGACTAATTTGGAATTATTGTCAAATTTAAGAAAAATATTATAGATAATAATATGAGCCTATATCATTAAAATAAAGGTCATTATGTTGGAAAATCTCTAAAAGACCGAGGAAATATATATTTAATAATTAGAAACTTTAGTGCGTATTAGTATTGCCATAACGTATACGCACAATTTTACTGCAACAAATTTAGACGATGTGAGCACATAAAGAAGAAATGCCAAACAAAAAGTTTGCTCACATTCAATTCATAACCGTCCAGTATCCCTAATGGTGTTTGCAATCTCACGAATCCTCTAAAAGATTGCTAGGTGGTTCTATTCATTTCATATTTGCAATTTCTGGGAGTTGTTGTGAAAATGCAAATCGCCACAGTCACTTTGTGTTATCAGGAATAACAAATCAAATATCTATTACAACCACAATCTTGAAATGAAATATACAATGGCATTGTTTTGGATTTATAAAATCACATAACATGACAGGTTAATCGGAATGGCTATCTATGTGTTATTGGTTAATTTGGAATTATGATACAGTGTGTAGTTTATGAGGGCATATTTAAGAACAATATGAAAGGTATATAATATGAGACCTGAAATATTTAAAATTGAGGCTTTATGTTGGAAGGTCTTCAAAATATGAAGAAAAAGTTAATAGAGACATCAGCGCGTATTAGTGGTGTCATAATGTATACGCCCATTTGTACTACAACATATTTAGTAGATGAACGCATATGAAGAGAAAACAAAAATTAATATCCCTAACCCGACAAATCATCTAAAATATTGCTAGCCTTCCATTCATTTATTATTTGCAATACATGCTAGTTGTTGGGAAAACGCAAACTCTACATTCACTTTGGAATAACAAATCAAGCAAATCTACTACAACCACCACAATGATATGGGATTGTTGTGAATTTATAAATCACATAACTTGTCAGGTTCATCCGAATGGACATCTATGTGTTATTGGTTAATTTGGAATTATTATACAATATTTAGTCTACATATTCATAGTGTGTGGTAATAAGATTTAAATCTATGAATCACAATTCTAAAATTTAATAAATAGATTCCATGATGCGTATTAGTGTTGTCATAATGTATACGCATAGTGGCAGAGCGAATTTTATAAATTATCTAAACTATTGCTGGCATTTTGTTCTTCCCACATTTATAATTTATGCACTTATCGGATATCAGGAATAGTAAATCACTTATCTACTACAATCACAATTTGAAATATGATATGGAATTGTTGTGCAAAATTATAAATCACATAACTTGGCAGGTTAATCTGAATGGACATGTATGATATAGTGGTTAATTATACAATGTGCAATCTACAAGGTTAAATTTTCCATTGTATATTTAATTAGGCGCTCTTAGACATTAACTTCATCGGAAGGTGGGGTTTATGTTAGTAAAACTTTCGAGGAAACAGGAAATATTTGCAATTAATAAATAGAGACTTCGTTGCGTATTAGTGCTGTCATAACTTATACGCATAATTGCACTACAACACAATTGAGAGGGAATAGTGAAATGGACGAGGAATGCCATGAAGGTTTGTCTCACATTTAATCAATTGTCGAGCTATATCGAAATGAATGCTTGCAAAGCGAATCCCACGAATAAATTCATTCATTCCACATTTATAATTCATGTAGTTGAGTTGTGGAAATGCAAATCCACATTCACTTTTGAATATCATGAATAGCTAATCAATAATCGACCGGAATAATTGTCTCGAATGATTCATATGAAATGAAATTGTTGCGGATTTATAAATCAAATAGACATCTATGTGATGTGGGTTAATTTAAATATGTAGTCTATAATGACAAACCTCTGAATAACTTCCACAGAATTAAGTTGAGGATTTCATATGAAGAGGCTTTGAAGAAAATTGGAAATAACTGCATCTGTTAAATTGAGACTTGGGTGCGTATTAGTGTTGTCGTAGCCCATACACACAGTTGCACCACAAAAAAATTGCAGGATGTCGCAACTGTGTGTCTGTTTGCCAAGATGCAATCAATGTGGTGTTATTAATTTCCTATTTAAAATCTATGGTGCCTTTTGGGGAAAGGAAAACTCCACAATTATTTTTGGAATATAATGGACCTCAGAGCGAATTAGTGATGTCATAAGTTATACCTTTATGGCATATCTATGCGTATAACATATGACAGCACTAATTCGCTCTAAGGACTTATTTAGTTATTATAAATTTATAATTTGTTATAAGCTTTTGTTCGGCGTCTTCCAACATTCGTCGTTTAGCATTTCTTTTTCAAAATCCCGCACAAAGAAACCATTCCAAATCCAGTGATTTTAGGTCAACGATTCGTGCTAATTATTAATTTGATTTTCAATTAAAATTCGTTGTGCCTACAAAAGAGTCCTTCAATAATGTCTACTTCTTGATTTATATCTCATTAATAAAGACTATCTGTACTTTAGATCTTCTATAAACATTACCAGACCTTTAGGTCATCTATAAAAAGGCACAACCTTCTTCTAGTTTATAGGGAATCTCTGAACTTCGTCTAAAAATTTATCTAACTTTCAGTTCATCAACAATGTCACCTTTAACACTCCCAGGCCTACAATTAATTTCTAAAGAATGAATCGTTTCCAGATTAGCAATAAATACTTTCTTCCTTTTATTTGAAAACATTGCTATCAATTGTAACGGTACATAGGACTCGAAAATTTATAGCTCCATTAAACCCTTTATAGTTGTTATAAAGACCCTACAAACTTCAGCGCATCTTTGAACACTAACCGATCAGGTTAAACATCGGCATTTCAATTGGACGGTATAGACCTACAACTCGGCTATAAAAGCTTTCTGAATTTCGGTTAATTAAAGATTCTTCGGACAATTTTTGCCCTTTTTCATTGTTAAAAAAAGTACGTCGTTCTTCTGAACTTCAGCATTTCTATAAATTATACATGATCTGTTCTCTACAGCCTTCCTGCATTTAAGCTGATCAATAAGACTTTCCGTATCTTCAGTTATGCGCTTTAATAGCCCACAAGGGAATTTTTGACCTTTTTGCTCGTTAAAAAATAAATGCCTTTCAGCACGCTGAAACTTAGGCTTGGTTGGAATTAAAACTGTATTTCATTGCGTAGTTTTGTGTATTTTCGGAATGCAGCCGGATTTTAGACTATATGACCTATTCAAATACAATATTTCATGTTTTTAATCGCCGATCATTTTCTATATTTTTTAACAAATTCTCTTCTTTTATATTGAATAACAAAAATATATACAATATTTTTTAATACACAGTGTACATGTAAGCGTATACGTTATGGCAGCACTAATACGCACCAATGTCCACAAATCAATTACAAAATTGCTGATATATTTCTAAGGCTTTTTAAAATAAAAAATAATATCCTGTAGTACAAAAATATTTGGAAATAATATTTATATAAAATTGTTATTTCTTGTGTCTACAAAAGGGCCCTCCATTCATTACTATTCCCTTTTATTTGAATACCTGATAAATCAATATTTTCCCTAACAATTTATGAATTGAATTGTAATGATTTGCCATTAATATCAAATAAAAGACAAACATTGGTGGTTTTGCAATAAACACCATTCAATGCTGACTATTCAATGAATCGAACAATGTTTGTGTTTTAAAGTTTCTACGACTTCTATGCAATATTGATGAGGCAATATGCTATACCGAACACCCGCATACCGAAGTGCAAATATACTTTTTGTGCAAAATGAAAGAGAAAAACAAAAAAGAGGAACTTTACAGCATCACCAAGCAAGGATATAAATGTTGCACACAACACACTTTATTGTATGGTGGCAGGATACACGAGAGAGTGAAAGAGTGACTATCAAGTCCTGTAAAATATTGCTGCCATTTTCTGTGGCCTGCTGTTGCTGCTGCTACTGATGTTGCCGTTGTAGTCTTTGTTCCTGTAATCGCATTCAGCATTTTATATGCTGGTACTTGGGTTTTGCTACTAGAAATGCAAACTCATGCCCAACTTCAATTCGAATATCATGAATAGCAAATTATCGACAAACACCACAAAGTAAATGTGCATCACACATTCAGAGCATCGAATCGATGTTATCCGATGGATGAGGGTGTATTTGAAAATTTACAATTGCTTTAGAATATTTATTTGGAATATAAATCACAATTCTTGTCAATCGAAGATATGAGGGATTTAAGACAAGAGAAACAAAATATGTATTTCATGGAAAAGGATTTGATGTATTCCAGGCATTTTGGAAAAGTGCTGAATCTTGCTATTCGGAGGAGATTTTATATAAAATAATAGAAGATGGATTCACGAGGCGGAATAAAAATGTTTGGTACAGTAAACTACATTTTAAAATAATATTTTTTTAAGTTGAAATCGGGGACCAGATATATTGCAATACAAAAAAACCAGTGAGCGGAGCAGTATAGTCGGACGGGGCCGACCATATAATACCCTACACAACATCCACGAAAGTCTAACTTTCTGTGATTTTATGTTCTGAGTTTGGACAATATTTCGCGATATTTGCACCCTCTTGACGGACTAGAGGTAAACACATATTACTAATATTCAGCACAGCCTTTCTAATTACTTGGCCAGATTCCCTTCACCCTTTGTGTTGTGAAGTTCGGCTATCAATTGTGGCCCAATTTACATAAAAATTTAAGTTTTCGGTCCACTTTATCCCAAAATTATTATCTGATCATCACCGAAAATTATAAACGTTGTCCTTGACCATAACTGGGACCTCATGAAAAATTGCAAAGCAAATAGCGCTACATTTCCGCCATCCAGTGTGGTAATGGATTACTAAATAATGACTGAAAACGTAAGCACCTGTAAACAATATAAATATATGTGTACAAAACATTTTTCACACACATCCATTTGGGACCGATCTTTATCAAAACACATGCTTATTCTTTGGCCCTACTGTAAAAATATATTGGTACATGCAAAACTGAAGTGGCGATAACTGTGGCCTGTATCGTGTTTACAAATTATAATGGACACACGGACGGACACACATGTCTAGATCGACTCAGGTATTCGAGATATGACGATTGGTATACTTAAAGGTGGGTCTGTGACCAATATTTCGCGGCGTTACAAACTTTTGGGGCTGCACAAAGCTATAATACCCTGATTTTCTGAGTATTAATAGAAGTATCAATAGAAGCAACTAATTTCTGAAAATATTTGAATAACTACACATATTTTTAGTGCGTATACGTATTGTCATAACTCATACGCAACCGTATTTTTCAAAAAAATAAGAACAATTTTGAAATGTCTAACAAAAAATAATACTATCAAGAAATGCCTAAGACTACAACGAAAATTTTGCAGATATGATAATGTGCAATAGATCATCAATCTACACCCTGATCTTCTCTATACAGACTTCTTGGCCTTTTGACTATAAAATAAATATCTCCTTCCGCTCTGTTATAAACATTTCCAGAGATTAAATCAGACATAAATTAATTGTATTTATCGAGTAATAAATATATCAATAGAACATTCATCTTTGAAAATAAACCCAGCGAGCAAAGCAGTATATTCGGATACCTTACTCATCTACCACGAAAATCTAATTTTCTACGTTTCTATATTCTGAACTTGGGCAATATTTTGCGATATTTGCACCCTCTTGACCGATTATAGGTCAACAGCTCCATATTCAAATCCTGGCTTTTGGTTGATTTAACCCTCGGAATATTGACCGATCATCAACTAAACAACCGTTCACATTATTTGGTCAGATCTCCTTCACTGTGTGATGTTCTGCATATAATAATGGTCAACCACTCGTCTTGGATATACTATCAGCTTCTCGGGTCTATGCCATTCAGGGGTAAATATATGCCTTCCAGAATACAAATTTTGTTTCATTTTTCACCCAAAAGTTTGGGTTCATTTGACCCGCTAAATAATGACCGCATAGAGGACAAATGACCGAAAAATGACAAAAATAAAGTTATTGGTCAATTTCGTCCCGAAATGTAAAACAATCATTACCAACATGTTTTTAGTCAATTTCGACCCCTAAATGCGAAATTTCGTAACGATTGGATATAGACCTGTGGTCTGTATCGTGATTACACATTATTATGGGCAGACGGTTGGACCTACGTGTCTATTTCGACTCAGCTAGTCGAAATATGGCGATCGGTATACTTAAAGGTGGGTCTAGAATGAATATTTCGCGGCGATACAATCTTGGAGCTGCACAAAGCTATAATACCGTGACAACATAGCTGAGTAGGGTATACAAATATAAATAATGTATGCGTATAAGTATTGTCATAACTTATACGCAAGGGTGTGCCTATTTCCAAAGACATTTTACTCTGCCCAAAGACGGAAAAACTTGTTGGCTTCCAGTTTGTCTATAAAGACACCTGCCCTCAAGCTCGCCTAGAAGAAGAAATACCTTTAAAAAATCACCTTCATTATCTACAAGTTCTGAATAAACTTCCGTACGTTTATAATGACAATTATAATACCAATTTGCCTTAAAAGTATGCCTTATTATCATCTTCTCATTTTTATTTCAGTTCGTTTATAAACTCTATCTGAGTTTCAGCACATTAACAATATTCCCAGACCTACATTCCATTCCTAAAGAATGAATCGCTGCCAGTTTACCAGTAAATACCTATTTTTTCCTTTTATTTGAAAACATCACTGTCAGGTTGTCTACCAAGACTCCCAAGCTTATAAATGCCTTGAAAATACCCTAAAACCTTCAGCGCATCTATAAAACCTAACCGTTCAGGTTAAACACCGGCATTTCCATTGGACTGTATAGACCTACAACTCGGCTATAAAGGCTTCTTGGAATTTAGTTGATCCGTAAAGATTCTCCGGACATCAGTTTGTGTATACGACTCCTTTTTATATCATTAATAAATCTGTACTTCACATCGTTTATATACATTACCGGACCATTAGCCCATCTATAAAAACTCACGACCTTCTCATGGTCTATAGAGACTCTCTGAACTACATATATATATATATATATATATATATATATATACATTACTACATATATATATATATATATATATACATTACTACATATATATATATATATACATACATTACTACATATATATATATACATTACTGAACTATATATACATTACCGGACCTTTGGCTCATCTATAAAAACTCACGACCATCTCCTGGTCTATAGAGACTCTCTGAACTTCAGCTTTTTCTATAAATTATACACCTAAAACCTTCCTGCATTTAAGCTGACCAATAAGACTATCTGTAACTTCGGTTATGTACTGGCTTTTTTATTACCTACAGGTGAATTCATGGCCTTTTGCTTGTTCAAAAAATGCATGATTTCCAGCACGCCGAAACTTACGCTTATTTGGAATTAAACATTTATTTCATTATATAGTTTTGTGGACATTCGGACTGGAGTCGGATTTTATCATATATCACTTATTCAAATTCTATATTTTATGATTCTAATCACTGACCAGTTTTTCCATCTTTTAATGAATTTTTTTTTTACTATTCTCTTCTATAAATGTCAATAACAAAAACAAACATTTTTAATACTCAATGTACATCTAAGCGTATACGTTATGACAGCACTGATACGCACGCAATATCCACAATTAAATTTAATGCAAAATTGCCAAAACATTTCTAAGACCTTTAGAAATTAAAAAAATATTTTCTTTATTTTTTACAAATTTTAGCTTAGCGACTCTGTACTGCAAAATAATTTGAAATTAACATGTTAGGTGATTTATAAATCTTTTCCACATTTGATATTTCATTCCAGATTATGATTGCATCCTAGTTATGGTACTTATTTGTTATTCATGATATTCCAAAGTGACTGTGGAGTTTTCATTTCCACAACTACTAGCAAAAATTGTATTTTTGAAATGAAAAAAAAACCGCCAGCAATATTTTAGAGGATTCGTGATATTTTGCTATCGATTGAATACACTTTGAAATATCGGCTGAGTATTGATTGAACACGTGGAAATACTTTGTCAAATTCTTTGCTCATTTTAATGCATATAAGCTTTTTTCTATGCACCCATACGTATACCTGTGACAGCACTAATACGCACCGATGTCAATAAAAAAAATTGCCAACACATTACATATTTTTGATATGCACCTAAACCTATACGTCATGACAACACTAATACGCATCAAAGTCTCCATCTAACAAATTACAATATTTCGAAATTGTTTTTTTAAATATGTCAACCTGTATAATTAAATTCTTCCTGGAAATATAAGCTTTTAGAATTCAAATTAGCCAATATTGCATAGATGTCCAATAGATTTACACGTGACATGATATGTGATTTATAATTTCTACCTCCCCCCAACTATCGCATATCATAATTCATTCCAGATTGTGGCTACATCCTAGTTTGTATTTGTTATACATGATATTCCAAAAGTGACTACGGCTTCTGCATTTCCACAGCAACTAGCATAAATTGTAAATGTGAACTGAAGAGAATCGAATCGAATGCCATCGAGCAATATTGTAGAGGATTCGTGGTTTTTGCCTCGCGAACACCATTTGGGATATTTGATCGGTTATTGATTGCATGTGGGCAAACATCGATATTCATTGTTCATTTGTATTGTTTCTTCGCGGTGCTTCTGCAGCAATGTTTGCCATTTTTATGCTGAGACCATTTCATGATTAACCATGGGAATTGGTGAAGTTGAATCGGTAAGGTAATTGTGAAGGAAAAAGTCTTAGTGGTAGGAAAAATGAAAAAAAAAACATAAGTAAAATCACGTGGATATATGCCCAAATTTGAAACGTATGGTCCATTTCTACCAAAATTTTTCTGCGAACGGAGCTGAATACCAATTGTGACTAATTATACCTTATCGGAATATTTCAATTTATTAATAGAGAAGAACGTTATCTGTGCTATACATTTTAATAATCCTTTAAAATTCATCATATGCCTTCATTAAAACATTGCAAAATAAATTACCTAATTCACATCTTCTCAGATTTATATTTGTAGCATGAATCTAACTACAGCTATTAGAGCGTATGATTGTTAGCATAAGGTATACGCCTAATTGGACATTCATTGTTAATTTGCCATCATTTTCTTTATTCTTTGTGGTATACCTACACGTATACGTTTTGACAACACTAATACGCACCGAAGTCGTTATTTATTAAATTATAAATATTTCCACTTTACTTCAAACATTTATAAGAATAACCAGTGAGCGGACCAGTATAGACGGACGTGGCCGATCATACGATACCCTACACAACTACCACGGAACTCTAACTGTCTTCTGATGCTTATTCCGAACCTGGGCAATATTTCTGATATTTGCACCCTCATGTCCGATTAGTAGATTAGATTAGTCAACATCACCTCTTACTTACACTGCCATATTTTCCGAATTTTACTAATATTCAGTACAACCCTTCTATACTTGTCCAGATTCCCTTCACCGTGGGTTACGTTGTGATGTTCGGCTTATAGATGTGGCGTATATGTCGACTCAAAAAGAAAAAAACACATACACACACAAAATTAAGTTTTCGGTCCACTTCATGCCAAAATTATTATCTGATCATCAAGGAAAATTATAGGCGTTGTCCTTGACCATAACTGGAATATTTCCGTCCTCGAGTGTGTTAATGGGTTACTAAATAATACTAAATAATACGTAAGCACCTGTAAATATTTAAGTGTAATTCCCACATCGGAATACATACGACAAAATAACTGGTTTCATTTTAAAGGTCAACCACTCCTCCTGGAAAAACTATCAACTTCTCGGGCCTATGTTCTTCAGGAGTAAATATAATACATTCTGAAGCTTGTTTATAAAGACAGCATTGAGGCTGTCTTCTTAAGCCTTGAGCCGATTTCTAAAGACAGCCTTGTGCGGTTTATAGACCCGCACAGCCTTGTTCATGTCTACAAAGGCAAAATTGAGCCTATCTATAAAGATAGTCTAAAGACAGCCTTGAGCCTGTCTATAAAGACATCCAGAAAACTGTCTATAAATACAGCCTTGAGTCTGTCTATAAAGACAGTCTTGAGCCTGTCTATAAAGACTGTCTTGAGCATGTCTATGAAGACAGCCTGTCTATAGAGACAGCTTTGAGCCTGTCTATAGAGACAGCTTTGAGCCTGTCTATAGAGACAGCTTTGAGCCTGTCTATAAAGACTGTCTTGAGCTTGTCTATGAAGACAGGCTGTCTATAGAGACAGCTTTGAGCCTTTCTATAAAGACAACCTTGAGCCTGTCTATAAAGACATCATGAAAACTGTCTATAAATACAGCCTTGAGTCCGTCTATAAAGACTGTCTTGAGCCTGTCTATAAAGACTGTCTTGAGCATGTCTATGAAGACAGCCATGAGCCTGTCTGTAAACTAAATTCAGTCACTAAAGACAGCTTTAAGCCCGTCAATAGAGACATTCTGAAGCTTGCCAATAAAGACAGCCTTGAGCCTGTTTAAGAAGACAGCCTTGAGCCCATCTTTAGAGACAGCCTTGAGCGGGTCTATAAAGTCAGCCTTGTTCATGTCTATAAAGGCAGAATTGAGCCTATCTATAAAGACAGTCTAAAGCTAGCCTTGAGCCTGTCTATAAATACAGCCATGAGTTTGTCTATAAATACAGCCTTGAGTCTGTCTATAAATACAGCCTTGAACCTGTCTATAAAGACTGTCTTGAGCCTGACTATAAAGATTGTCTTGAGTATGTCTATAAATCAATAAAGAAAATCTTAAAAAAAAAAGAGTCTGTCTGTAAATACATTCTGAAGTCTGTCTATAAAGACAGCCTGGAGCCCGTCTATAAAGGCAGCCTACAGCCTTGAGCCTGTCTATAAATACAGCCATGTGTTTGTCTATAAATACAGCCTTGAGGCTGTCTTCAAGCCTTCAAGCTGTCTATAAAGACTGTCTTGAGCCTGACTATAAAGACTGTCTGGAGTATGTCTATGAAGACAGCCATGAGTCTGTCTATAAAGACAGCCTGGAGCCCGTCTATAAAGGCAGCCTACAGCCCGCCTATAAAGACAGCCTGGAACCCGTCTATGAAGCCTATCTATAAATACAGTCATGAGCCTTTTTATAGAGACAGCTTTGAGCCTTTCTATAAAAAACAGACTTGAGCCTGTCGGTAAAGAGGATGTCTTCATAGATCCTGAACCCGTCCATAAAGACAGTTATGAGCATGCCTATAAAGACAGACTATAAAGATCCTGTCAATAAATATCGCCTTGAGTCTGTCTATGAGCCTTGAGCCTATACAAATATATTCTTTTAATTATTTTATTCTTTGTTGTTTTTTTTTTCAGAGAACGCCACCCGTTATTGCCACGCCAATGGAACCTGGGATCAATATACCAACTATGATGCCTGTATGCATTTAACAGAACCTGCCACCGTTTCGGAATTTGAACCGATAATCGAATTGCCAACAATAATCTATTATGTGGGCTATACCATATCACTGGTGTCGCTAACCTTGGCCCTGATGGTTTTTGCCTACTTCAAGTAAGAGGAAAAAAAATAATTTAATTATTTCATAAACACACACACACACACCTCGAAGTCAACCTCTTACGGTATTGTGTAATTTGTTAATTTTACAGAAAAAAGGGTTACACAACAAAAGGATTTGAAAAAAAAATAACAACAAAACTGTGTATAAATAATGAATGAATGGAAGAAGGAAAAAAAATTAAAGCTTTTATGTTAATGAGGCCAATGCTTGTGGTTCTGCAAGGGGTTTTTTGTTAGTGTGCGTGCATACCTGGCTGGGAGTGTAGCTGACGAAGTCTTGTGGTTTATTATATGTTTACACGCACACACATATACCCTCACAGTCGTGGTGGCGGAAAATTTCAGTAAACACATTCCAGTTGTAGCTACAGCAGTAATTAGCACCTATTAAAGTGAAATTATTTTTAGACGTGACAACAAATATTTGTGCACGGAAAATGTTGGGTTATGTGGGAGAATAGTGAAGGAGGACTAAGAGAATGAGGGGGAATATTGTCTCCATAAAACTATTATTTACACTTTGGCATGCGTAACATTTTTGAAAGGGGATTGGGGGAAAATTTTCTTTCCCAAGACTATTATTTACATATGTGCAGATTCCCTTTGATGCTATCCAATAAAAAAAAAAATAAATAAAATTCACATCCTGTCAACTGAAGCTTTTAACCTTGAGTCCTTTGTCTTTGATTTGCTCTCAGGATATTGTTTTAATTTTCTTTTTTTGCTCCTAATAAATATTTTATTTTATTTTGGAGCAGCCATTAAAAACGCATTATTTGTTCTTCTTCTGGGGAGTTAATGGCTCTGTCCGTCACTTAGATTGACAGTCAGGACAAAGAAACAACTTTAAAAGTTATTTCTGTGTCACTGCAAATATTTGAAAAACTTTTTTTCTGTTCTGTTCTTTTATTTTTTTTTTGCTCTCTTATATCACACATTCTTTGTCGCACTCTCACACCCGAACACTCACCTACATCAATTATTTCTTTTTATTAAAGTGTCACCGGGGACGTATGAGTAATTAATTAAGCATGCTTAAGCATGTTATTGTTTATACTTTTCACATGGCATTTCCACTATTCTTGTCAACACTTCGTAAATGGGACGTAGGAAGTGAATAACTCCAACACCCCACACTTACTTTGTAGCCTTTACGAAAATGTTTTTGTGTGGGTGACGCGGGGAAGGATGAATTGTTGCCGCATTGTTAATCTTGCAACAGTCTTACCTCATCTCAGCTTGGTATTATAACACTTCATCTGTCACAAAGAAAGGAAGAAAGAAAAAAATAAAAACTACAAAATGACAACTCAAAGATCAAGCAGCAGGAAATTCATATGTTTATCCCCCTTTGTGCGTGGTGTGTGTTTGTCAGAGGGTTTGGGTAATCCAGTTAGCTGAGAAGTATCACTTCAGGTAATTTTTCATTTAAGAAAATTTCTTCGTAAGTTTTGCAGGGTGATACATGTTTCGTAAAGAATGTGGGTGAAGCAGGGAGGAAGGTAGGCTACCTTTGTAGACGTGCTGAAGGGAGTATTTATAGGTTGGCTAAAGGCTGTCTTTATAGATGGGCTCAAGGTGTGGATTTTTAAAAATATTTTTTTTAAGCTTGCACGAAGGCGTGGATATTTTAAAATATTTTTTTTTCAAGGCTTGCAATACTTACTTAGCTGGCTTGTGACAGAACTTCGTTCAATAAGCCGAGCTTAAAAAAGATTTCCAGGCTCGTCGGTCTTTTGCGCAGTTTTTCCAATTTGAAAAACCATTTTCGGCAATGTTGTCTTCGACTTGATCTTTCTATCTTATTCGTGGCCTTCCCCTTCTGCGTGAACCATCAGCTGGTTCGCTTTTATATGCCTTCTGGGATGGGGCATCTTCATCCATTCTCACAACATGACCTAGCCAAAGTAGTCGCTACAGCTCTATACGTCGATGTCCGAGAATAGCTGGTACAACTCATGGTTCATTCGACGGCTATATTCACCGTCAACGCAGATCGGCCCATAGATATTTCGGAGAATTTTTCTCTCAAACACTTTAAGAGCTGCCTAATCTGCTTGCGTAAGTACCCATGCTTCAGATCCGTATAACAGCATGGGTAGTATCAGCGACTTCTAGAGTATGAGTTTGGTCTGGCGGGACGTGGCATTGTTTCTAAACTGCTTACTTAGAGCATAGTAGCATCTGTTGGCCATCACAATCCTTCTCCGAATTTCAAAACCGATGTCATTCGTTTTATTTATGACGGTTCCACACGGTTCCACGGTTCAAGTTCCACAGTTGGTCCGGGTCTACTGGACGTTTTACGCGTTTATACCATCAGTTTGATCTTCTCGCCCTTTACTGCCAGACCCACTTTGGCAGACTCCTTCTCAATTTGTTCAAAGGTGGCTGTTACCGCTCTCAATGTTCGACCCATTATGTCGATGTCATCGGCGTAGGCGAGTAACTGGTGTTGTTTGGTGTACAGAATACCATTTCTGTTCACCTTTGCCTCTCGTATGACCTTTTCCAGCAGGATGTTAAAAAGGTCACACGACAAACTGTCACCTTGTCTGAATCATCGTCCGGTGATAAAGGGCTCCGAGAGGTCCTTTCCGATTTAACGGCAGATCTTATACCAGTTAAATTTATCCTGTATAGCCGAATTAATTTTGCTGGAATGCCAAACACAGACATAGCTTCATACACCTCTGAACGGATAGGGCTGTCGAATGCGGCTTTATAGTCGACGAAAAGGTGGAATCTGTCGATGTGGTTTTCGTGTGTTTTCTCCAGGATTTGTGCGCAGATTGAAAATCCGGTCAATAATGGATTTCCCAGGTCTGGAGCCGCATTGGTTTTGTCCAATAATGTCATTGGCCATTGGCTTCAGTCATTCACACAGGATAACATTTTATATACGATGGGAAAGAGACTTATTCCTCTATAGTTGACACATATCGTTTTGTCTCCTTTTTTGTGCAGGGGACACAGGATGCTGAGGTTCCAATCATTGGGCATGCATTCTTCTAGCCAAATTATACGAATCAGCTGGTGCATGCTCCTTACCACCAGTCTTGAATAGTTCGGGTTGTAACCCATCGACACCTGCTGTTTTATTACTTTTCAGCCGATTGATTGCTATTCTGACTTCACCTTGGCTAGGTGGTATACACTCTATACCGTCATGTATTATTGGTTCTGAGATATCCTCTTCACCGCTACCATTTGATACCAGAAGTTTTTCAAAATGCTCCTTCCAGATCCTCCGCACGCTGCCTGTATCTGTCACCAGGTTTCCTTCTTTATCTCTACCGGAGGATGTGCCTGCACCAAAGCCTTTGCTTTGGTGTTTTACCCGTTGGTAGAATTTTCGGACTTCATTCTGACTCCTGTACATCTCGATTTGCTCACGTTTTTCTTGTTCTTTCTTCTTTTTCTGAAAATAGGTTTCCCTTCTCACCTTTTCTCCCGATAGTTGTCCATCGCATTACGTGTTGCTACTGTCCGCAGGGTTGTCCTTTACGCTGCGTTTTTCATATCAGTAGCATTACGACACTCCTGATCGTACCACGAATTTCTTGATGGTGCTCTTTGGTACCCAAGTGTTGTTTTTGTTGCAGTTTGTAAGGAGTGGGCAATTCTCGGCCACTGTGCTTCTATATTTTTATCCGGACAAGGGGTGCTTTCGTCAAGCAGTTGGGTAAGTTGAGTGGAGTAGGCTTCTGCTATCTGTTGTGTTTGCAGCTTTTCGTCGTCAAATTTGCGTGTTACATTAGATCGCACCTTTGCTGCAGCCATTACCTTGGCTGCCACAAGGTATTGGTCCGAATCGATATTCGCTCCTCGGATCGATCGGACGTTTAAAACACTGGATGAATGCCTTCCGTCTATCACAACATGATCGATTTAATTTCTCGTTGTTCGATCGGGGGAAATCCAAGTGGCCTTGTGTATATCGCGAGATGCTTGAATCTGGTGCTGAATCTTTTCTGCCGCGAAGTCAATCAACCTCTTGCCGATGTCTGATGTTTCTTCATGGAGGCTGAATTTTCGACGGTGAGGCCAAAGATATTTTCCCTTCCGATTTTTGCATTAAAATCTCCTAGCAGAATTTTAATGCCATGGCCAGGGCAGCGATCATATGCTGTTTCTAGGCGCTCGTAAAATATGTCTTTGGTCAGTTCATCTTTATCTTCGGTCGGAGCATGGGCGCAAATGAGACTGATGTAGAAAAACATCGTTTTTATACGGGTTATAGCAATTCGCTCATCTACTGGAGTGAATCTGGAGACGAGGTCTTTTATTCTCCTGTTAACCATAAATCCGCAGCCAAATTCATGTCTCGTTTCATGGCAGCTATAATACAGGGCGTAATCGTCTGATTTACTTACGCCTGTCCATTTCCGTCGCATTTCCTGTAAGGCAATAAAATCGGCTTTTTACTTCTTGAGTACATCCGCCAAAGCGAACACTGTGCCTACTCTGTACAACGTGCGCATATTCCAAGTGCAGATTCGCAAATCGTGGTCCTTTATACGTTTTCGGGTTCGTCAACATTAGGGGGGTTTGGTTTTCATTTTCTTTGCTTTTTCATAGAAGGTTGGATTTTCCGTGAGTGGGCATCTAACCCGACGCCTCAACCCATTTTTTATAGTTCTTATGGGTGAACTCGCGGCGCATATTAGCTCACTATTTCATCGGGTGATGAAAATAACTACCCCAGGTGGCACCGCGGAGAGGTCAGTGTCCACAATGGAGATGAAAGAGGGACCAAGAAAAGGCTGGACTTCGCCATGTTAAAGCCAATCAGAGCCATTGCTTGGTATCTATCATTCCTACGCCACCAAGGCTTACAATAAGGCTTGGATTTTTTAAATTTTTTTTTCAAGGCTTGTACTAAGGCGTGGATTTTTTAAAATTTTTTTGCAAGGCTTGGATTTTTTAAAAATTTTTTTCAAGGCTTGTATTAAGGCGTGGATTTTTTAAAAATTTTTTTCAAGGCTTGTATTAAGGCGTGGACTTTTTAAAAATTTTTTTCAAGGCTTGTATTAAGGCGTGGATTTTTTAAAAATTGTTTTCAAGGCTTGTATTAAGGCGTGGATTTTTTAAAAAAATTTTTCAAGGCTTGTATTAAGGCGTGAATTTTTTAAAATTATTATTTTTTATTTAAATCTAAATTTAAATAAATTACGTTCCTTTTTTTTTCTTTTGTGAAAAAGATATTCTCGCTTGAATTACATCAAAAAAAAAAAAAAAAAAAAAATGTGAAGTGATTCTTGGGAAACAAATGAATTTAATTTCGTTGGTTTTCCTTCTTTCATCTACATAATATCTCATTTTCATGCTAATTAGATGAGGGAGGATGTGTGTGTGGATCTGTGTCCCGAATGCTATATTACGTGCCTGTGTCATTCTATAATTAATTCTCTTATCAAATACTAATTTGCCTTTCATTTTGTGTGTTTTTTTCTTTTTTCTCCGATGCTTACATTTTCATTGTGGATTTGACACATACACACACACTCACACACGTGCGCGAATTAAAATGTGAAAACAATGATTTGTGAACCAAATAAAAATACAACAAAAACAAAAACAACAACGCCAACGAAAACAAAATACTTATTTATTTGGATGGAAAAACAACAACAACAATACAACATATTCAATCCAATGGCATTAATAACAACATCAACAACTCTGGACATACACATACACACACGCACACAATCACACCCCAACAAAAAAAAACGACAACGAAATTGTCTTCCTCACCAAATAACCGCACAATTGCTCAACTGAATGGCACTTGGAACCACCAACGACGGCGATGATGATGATGCCGACGACGACGATGGCGATAACAACCATAACTACATATCCAACATATCCTGCTGACTGGCGGCTATGTTGTTTGATACTGTCTGTCCTGCATGTTGCCATCACTTCATTCCGCTCCCCCGCCTATGTGTGTCATTTGACTCTCCTGTGATGTGTTGCCACCACGTACACCATTCTACGTGTGCATTTCTGTGTATGGCTGTGTGTGCGTGTGGGTGTACAAATTTGCACTGTTGGCATTTTCTTTGTTATTTGTTGCTGTCCTCGTTCGATGTTGCCTTCAGGGAACTACGTTGCTTGCGCAACTCCATACATGCGAATTTATTCTTTACCTACATCATGTCTGGTCTACTCTGGATACTTACACTTTCTGTACAGGTAAGTAAATATATAACTGTGTGAGTGCGTACATGGAGAACAGTGGCTCGAAGTCTCTATCAGACTAGTTGAAGACTTCTACAGGCTATCTGAAGGGATGGAAATACATCTAAAAAACAATCTGAAGAGTTCAGGATGTCTTTAGGTTTTAGACTGGTTTTATAGGCTATGAAAATAGCCTAGGGTCTATAGAGCACCCTAGGCTATTTTCATAGACGGGTTCTCGGCTAAAATTTTAGCCCAGATTTTTATACCCTACACAACTATGTTGTCAGGGTATTATAGCTTTGTGCAGCCCCAAGAGTTTGTAACGCCGTGAAATATTGGTCCTAGACCCACCTTTATGTATACCGATCGTCATATCTCGACTAGCTGAGTCGATCTAGACATGTGTGTCCGTCCGTCCGTCCGTCTGTCCATTATAATTTGTAAACACAATACAGGCCACAGTTATGGACCAATCTTTACGAAATTTTGCATGTAGGATGGGTTCTGGCCAATGAAGACCCCCATTGTTTTTTGTAAAGATCGGTTAATATTTAGGGGATGAAATGGACCAAATACTTAATTTTTGTCGTTTTTTCTGGTCGCTCCAGAGGCCGCAATTATGGACCGAACATCGCGAAATTTCACATGGAGAATAGGATCGGACCAAAGAATAAGCATGCCTGTTTTGATAAAGATCGGTCAATATTTAGCGGGCCAAATGGACCCTGACTTTTGTGTGAAAAATGACAAAATTTGTATTCTATAGCGTATATATTTACTCCTGAAAAACATAGAGCCTAGAAGTTGATAGTATATCCAAGAGGAGTGGTTGGCCTTTAAATTGATACCAATTGTCGTATGTACTCGGATGTGGATGTTACACTTACATATTTACCGGTGCTTACATATTCAGATATTATTTATTAAACCATTACCATAATAGAGGGCGGAAATATAGCGCTGATCGCTTTGAAATTTTCGATGAGGATCCAGGTATGGTCAAGGACAACGCCTATAACTTTCGGTGATGATCAGATAATAATATTTTAATGAAGTGGACCAAAATTTTTGTTAATTTTTTGTTTTTTATCACAACATTACAACACAACCCACGGTGAAGGGAACCTGGACAAGTAGCTAGACGGTCAAGAATATCCAAATATCGCGAAATATTGCCCGAGCTCAGAATATGGAACCACAGAATATATAGGGTATCATATTGTCGGCCCAGTCCGACTATACTACTCCGCTAACTGGTTTTTAAATGCCCAACGTAGGCTTGTTTTTTTTTTAATTTTTAAAGAATTTTTTTTAAGGCTCCCATATGGCGTGGACTTCTTAAATAATATTT